>NW_016162125.1:14348-34173 GCF_001687245.7 Rhagoletis zephyria | reverse complement strand
AAAAAAAAAAAAACTCAATCAAAGGCGTTTTTCATTGAAGTTGAAGAATTTTTAAAAAAAGTTTTCATACATATTCGAAGCTTTAAAACTAATAAAATATCGGCTAACTGTACTTTATCTTTGCTGACAAGAAAGCAAACCATCATTGGTAAGTAGCACATATGTACAGTATCGGTCATATCTATAGCACGCCATTTCAAAGTAATATTGTGTACCAATTATGCTTATTTATTTATTTTTAAGAATTTTCAATTAAAATACAGTTCTTTCTCTAACAAACTCCATATAAACCCAAGTTTAAAAATTTGTATGAAACTTAAAAAAATGGCAACAAATTTGCANCGTCGTTGATGTCATCAGCCAAACGGAAGTCGGAAACAAGATAAAGCGCAGAGGATGTAAAGCAAGAAATGAAATGAAAAATTTGTTAGAAATTTGATTTGGTTATTTTGAAATTTTGTATGTGTTTAAGTAGTTGTGTACATTTATTTATGTTAGTTTAAGGCGTTACAATTTGAGGTCTCAGCATTTGTTAATTTTAAAGTCATAAGGATAATTATTTCTACGCAAAAGACTCGCGGGTTATCTCATTTGCTGGCAGTAAGGTAAAAGAAAAATGGCCGACCAAAATGGTACAACCAGCAGGAATGAACAATTCCTCATCGTAGTACACACCTCTTACCTATCGGCCACGACAGACGACAATATTTTTTGGTCAAAAATTGGTTGAAAAATAAGTATGGGCACTGCAAGTCGAATTGCATCTAAATAGAAGAATAACCTTAACTTGTATTGAATAACAGGGTAATTCTGGCTAAGATAGTAAGATCTTTTGTACGACAACTAAAAGGAAGGCATAATAGTTTGAAAGAGAGAGATCCAAGGTTCGAATTCTCGGGCAGTGATTTTTTTTTTTCATTTAATATTTCTGCTTTTTTAACTTAATTTCCACATTCTATTGTTTTATTTTAATTTAAAAAAATTTGCTTTTATGTATTTATTTAATTTTTAAATTTAAATTTCTTCTTTTTTAATAAAGTATTTCAATTTTTTTTTTGTTTAAAAAAATTAAAAAAATTAATTGCTTCTAATTTTTAGTAACATATTTCATTTATTTTTATTTTTTTATTAAATTTTATTTTTTAATTTGATTTGCTTTTATTTTTAATTTAGTTTTTAGATTTTATTGTATTAAAAAGAAAAATATTCTTTTAATTTCATTTATTTGTTAGAAAATTATTTTATTTATTTTTTTATTTTCTAATTCTTCATTTATTTGTAGATTATTTCAAAGATAAATGTATTTTTTTATTTCCTTTCAGATTTTATGGTTTTAAAATCAAAAATATTTTAGTTTTGTGTATTTAGTTAAATTTTTATAAACCGATTTTTAATTATGTTTTCCTCTTTTAAAAATGATTTTTTTTTTCTTTTTTACCTTTCATTGTTTTAAAAAGTCTCTATTAGTCCCCTACAGCTCTACAGTACTGGTTGCATTCTGAATCAACTTAGTAATCTGAATGCTTGAGCAGAGCCAACTACTGCGAAAAAATTAAAATTTTTCCGGTCTTTAAAAAATAGCTGATTGTCGGCAGCGTTCGTATCCCTTCCATTACATTCCTTACCCTTCCAATGCCGTTCTATCCCTTCCAATGTCTTCGTATCCCTTTCAATGCGTTCCTTTCCCTTCCAATGCCTTTATATCCCTTACAATGCGTTCCTATAACTTCCACTGCCTGCCTATCCCTTCCAGTGCCCTCGTATCCCTTCCAGTGCATTCCTATCCCTGCCAATGCCTTCCCATCCCTTCCAACGCCTTTCTATAACTTCCACTGGGATACTTTCTCACAAGAAAGTCTGCGTATTAATTGTGTGCTGCTATAACTAGGCGTTAGATTACAACCGATCTAGGAGTAGAAATTTCTCTACCACGTTTGGCAGGTAAACAAAAAAAAAAACCAGAAGTAACACTCATCGGTCAATGCGAATGAGTACTGGTCTATAACAAATCCGTATCTGGATTTACTAACGGCACCTTTACAACTGCGCTTTTCCAATGAAAATACTCCAGCTTTTTCGCTTCTTAGATTGCACCCATTGTACTCGCTTTGAGCTCGACCCGGAATTGCAGCGGAGGACGGTAAAGCGGTCGACGGTTAATCGCTGTCAAAATTCAAACTCACAAAGGCATATGGAATGGTCCATAATTGCGGCGGCAGCGTTTTTACCACCGACGTTTTTCGGTTGATTTCAATTTATTTATATTTCTACTGCCCAGCGGGAACGGTACAATTTGATTGAGTGTTGATTGTAGTATTTTTTATTATTTTCACAAGTTTGCTAATGTTTTCACCTATTTTTTTCCAGAAAATCTACATACATGACGTACCGAAAAAATATTTAATTTTAATGAAAATTTTCAAATCAATAAAAAAAAATGACAACTGACGAAAGTCGTAGTGCGCCGCAATTGTGTTTGTTGGTTGACGGTTCATATATGTTGATGAAATATATAAAAAAGCTTGGAGGTCATCAATTGATTAGAGAAACCGGAATATTTGTTTGATTATTCTTCACATTTTTTGGTACTATCCACCACTACATTATGGAGGATTACTACATAATCGGCATCTTATATGAAAGTCAAAAGTCTTTTGACAGACCTAGGAATGAATAAAAGTCGGCACCGACTCCTCGATTTTGAGGTACACCTATGGAGAGACTACGATTACTTTTGAACATAGTATACGGAATACCAGTGAATTTGCTTTATTGCAAGAAACTATGTAGAATTTAGCCATTCATTCCTTGTGGCCGTAAGGTTCCATTTAAGTAGCTGCTGAACCAACACTAAAGAAAAGGTCTATCGAAGGATTTAAGAAGGAATACGCAGCTATTATTCCCATCAACACTTCTGTTTCTGTAAACTGTCAAAACTACACTTGCAGCGGCATGAGCTTTTGATTATCGCACGTAAATTATTGCGCATAATTTCCCTGAAAATTTTGCAAGGCAACCACGGAATAGTTTGAAAAATATTGAAGCTAATATTTGGAGTATTTCTTATAAAACTAACTTATGTTTCTACACGTTGCAGATATCTTAAGTAATAGGCATATGTTAAGCTCAGCAGAAAAGAAATCCAAACGAAGAATGAATTGAAACCTTGGATCACTCTTTCTGAAATGAACCTGCCATTCAGCAAATTAAGGAAATGAAATGCAAATCCGCAGCAGATTATAAAACGAATATGCCGATCCCTTGATTTATGAATCTAACGAAATAATTTTGTGTACTCAATCTTATTACGGTCATTGTATTTTTCTTTAATATCTACAATCATCAAAATAGCCTTATAGAGGAAAACGAGGTTTTGCTAAACTTAAATACTAAATTTGATCTGCTACCTCTATAATCATACTCACCTTAAGCTCTTATTCGTCATAATACCCGCCTGTAGGCTGTGCGTCGTTTCGGCTACATGCTCCTGTAGGAATTGATTCAAATCACCCAAACATTCAGAGTAATCGAATACCATGCAAATGGGCTCATCACGCAGGCAAGCGCCTAGTAAATGCGCCACATTTGGATCGTTGAGACGCGCCAGTTGTTTCGCCTTGCTGCGAAATTCTTTGCGCATATGTTCGGGTGCGCCGGGTCGGAGCGTAGCGACCGCAACCAAGTTGGCGCTGGAGGAGAGAGGAAGACGTACAAATATATAAAAAATTAGAACATTATATTTATTTACCTACATATGTATTTTAGAAATAAGCGGTACTCATATATATGGCTTGACGTTCAAATAACTAACAAATTTAAAACACAACAGGAAAAGCAGTGATCTTTGCTGCATCACAAGGCAACGCTTTGTGTAGCGTAAGCATACCGAATGGTGTCCGGGCCAGCCATATTAGCCATTAGCGCCACAACACACATAGAGGTGCTANTCTATAATCATACTCACCTTAAGCTCTTATTCGTCATAATACCCGCCTGTAGGCTGTGCGTCGTTTCGGCTACATGCTCCTGTAGGAATTGATTCAAATCACCCAAACATTCAGAGTAATCGAATACCATGCAAATGGGCTCATCACGCAGGCAAGCGCCTAGTAAATGCGCCACATTTGGATCGTTGAGACGCGCCAGTTGTTTCGCCTTGCTGCGAAATTCTTTGCGCATATGTTCGGGTGCGCCGGGTCGGAGCGTAGCGACCGCAACCAAGTTGGCGCTGGAGGAGAGAGGAAGACGTACAAATATATAAAAAATTAGAACATTATATTTATTTACCTACATATGTATTTTAGAAATAAGCGGTACTCATATATATGGCTTGACGTTCAAATAACTAACAAATTTAAAACACAACAGGAAAAGCAGTGATCTTTGCTGCATCACAAGGCAACGCTTTGTGTAGCGTAAGCATACCGAATGGTGTCGGGGCCTGCCATATTAGTCATTAGCGCCACAACACACATAGAGGTGCTAGCTCGAGAACAGAAAAAGCTTGGTAAATTCCGTAAAGTCGGAGACATTTCTGAAACAGAAAATAAAGCATAGCAGCATATTCTAAATTGATGACCGCAACAAGGGGACATAGAGCTAAAAGCTTACGAAATATTGATGCTTGGATAAACGTGAAGCTTGATTAAGTAAAACGTAAAAAATGCTGCTTCTATCCTGAAACGCTCAGGGCGTGAAAATTGGGAACTTAAGGGGTCATTTGGGTTTCCTTAAATTTTTCATAAATGATTCCGAAGTAAAACTCACAGACTCAATGCTGACCTTCATAAAGCCCAGTAAAGTAATAATATGTGAAAATAAACTCAAGTTTTGTACCCTGATGATTCCAAACTCGAAATAAAAAACTAAATAGTATCGTTCTTGCTCAACCCAGAGCCGAATTTCAGGAATGGCTATGTAATTTTTGGAGAGCTGGCAAAGAACCTGACTACGCTGCTATCCTAAAAGCCTTTGCCTCGTCACTGCAATGGGATTCCTATATAATTTTACACCGGAAAAAATAAATTGTGGGTGGAAGGGAGAGGAGGTGGTTATGGGAGGTGACAGGGGCGTACAATCGAAATTTCCTCCAGGGCCGGATTTCCTCTCCACGGCCCTGCCAATGACCAATATAGGGTCGTACTTTAAGTTCACTAAAGATCACTGCCTTACCATATTCAATTCCCTCTATAATTTTGATTTCCTTTTGGGCCTATGTACACTGTAAGGAAAATCTCAAGTTTTAAAATGACAAAAAACGCCGAAACACGCGAACTTAAGATTGAGTCGTTCATTGCGGGCATGTATACCATTTTTCCAGAGTTGGTCAGTGAAGAAAATTGCTATCAGATGTTTTTCCAGGGCTGCAAACCGGTTTTTGAACCGAACCGTCGCTGTTTTTCGGGCTTCGAACCGAACCACGAACCGAACCTTTTTTGNGCGTACAATCGAAATTTCCTCCAGGGCCGGATTTCCTCTCCACGGCCCTGTCAATGACCAATATAGGGTCGTACTTTAAGTTCACTAAAGATCACTGCCTTACCATATTCAATTCCCTCTATAATTTTGATTTCCTTTTGGGCCTTTGTACACTGTAAGGAAAATCTCAAGTTTTAAAATGACAAAAAACGCCGAAACACGCGAACTTAAGATAGAGTCGTACATTGCGGGCAGGTATACCGTTTTTCCAGAGTTGGTCAGTGAAGAAAATTGCTATCAGAAGTTTTTCCAGGGCCGCAAACCGGTTTTTGAACCGAACCGTCGCTGTTTTTCGGGCTTCGAACCGAACCACGAACCGAACCATTTTTATTTTTAAATGCCAATACCGCACCGAAAACCACTCCAAAAAATCGTTCGGTTCGGTTTGAAATTCACTTATTTAAGCATTTTTCAAGTTTTGTATTACACAACTTTGCCAAAAAATGCAACCCTATAGTAAAACTGCAAATATTTTGAGTTTAATGGCATCTCTGTGAGTTATAATTTCATCCATATAAAAAATGCTAGAAATGTTTTATGTGGAAGAAAATGCATATAACCGCCAGCAAAAAAATCAAATCCGGGAAAAATTTGCCAAAAATCAACTTAACCTTAAAAATTTTTAGTAGAAATTCTTATTAAAAAGTTTGCAACTTGGATGAAAATTTGCAGAATTTTCACAATTTTTTTGACAAAGTTTTAAACTTGGACGATGAACTATACNATGTGGAAGAAAATGCATATAACCGCCAGCAAAAAAATCAAATCCGGGAAAAATTTGCCAAAAATCAACTTGAACCTTAAAAATTGTTAGTAGAAATTCTTATTAAAAAGTTTGCAACTTCGATGAAAATTTGCAGAATTTTCACAATTTTTTTGACAAAGTTTTAAACTTGGACGATGAACTATAATAAAAAAAGTAAACCTTAAATAAAACAAAAATATGGCCATAATTGTTAAAATTTCGCGTCACTATTTATTTTTCCACTACTATAAATGTGGATGTTTGAATTTGATCTCAATAATAAAGCTTTTTATTTTTATATACATAGTTTTGTAAGATTTGTATCCTTTACCATAAAAAAAAAATTGAACCATTTGAACCGAACCGAACCGCGGTTCGGGAATACCCATGCACCAAGATTTTTCTAAGCGGATAAGCAACTGAACAGAACCGCACCATTTTTTGGAGTGGTTTGCAGCCCTGGTTTTTTCCCCTCCTGTAAAATCTTTAAAATGGGACTTAGCAACTTTTCTCTCTAAACTAGCGAAATATTTTTTAGTTTTTTTAAATTTGTATTGAAGCCTGTTCTTAAAAAACAAAATAAAGCTACAACGATGAAAATCGATCGTTAAATGAACAAGTTTTGAATGAAATGTGGCTAGGAAATAATGTTACTCATACGCCACATCGTACGGTGACTACCTCGTACATACTCGCACATGGCGTAAATATGCGTAACAATTTCCATGCTAAAGTTTGATTATTTTTTCAATCAATGCAATGCAAACTTAAAATGAAAATATCTTGGGCAAATTACGTGATCTAGGCAAATGATATACAGATCCGGAATCTACGATCCAAACACAAGTTTACGCTACGAAGTCCTTACACGAATTAAATTATTTACTTTATTTCATTTTATCTTATTTCATTTCAAGTATTCTACTTCATTTGTTATTTCATTCTATTTCAGAACATCGTAAATATTTTATATTTATAACCTCAGTACTTTATTATTTACTATATGATATGCCGTGCCAGCTGTCGGTTGCATTAAAATTATTAAATTGTCAAATATCTTTTAATATTTTTATTTTTTCCACAAATTTCATAATCATAATGAAAATGCATTTCATTGCAATTTTTGATGATGATTTAATACCAAATGTTGTCTGTGCACAAAACCGAGCTGTCATAATATGAAATCAAATATGCACACACACACACACACACTCAGGTATACCGAATAGGCACACACACACACCAACGAACACAATTGCATTGTAGGCCAGCCCGAAGAGCGCAATGCGTCAGAGCAGGAGAAGGATGTGAAAAAGACATTTGTTGTGGAATGATAGCAATTTTGCAGCTGCCAAACGACCTGCAATACTCGCATGTACCTATAGTATAACTGCTAGCTTGCATATAAACATATATGTATATATATATATATATATATATATATATATATATATGTATATGTGCTCTATACTCAACGAATTTGGTTCGTCTCTTGACTCTTTGCTGCTTGCTCGAATGCCGATCAAGTTGTGATATGGTCGTTGTGTGTCACATTGCGGCAGCATATAAAATTGTGTTGCGGTCATAAAACCTCAAAGTGCATTATGACCGTTATCCTTGTTGCGACAAAACAGGATATGTGAAATAATTAACATGCTCATAGTTGCACTAAAATGGCCAACACATGCCATGGAAGCGGGTGTCCATACGCACAACAGCATTCACACAGATGGAGGCATATTAACTTATTACTCTACATACATACATACATATGGGCATTTCCTGCGTTACGGGCGTACCATCCTAACACATTCTTTTCAGTATACTGTATACATATGAGCCATTCTTTTTAAGTCGGATGGATTTCGTAAAAACATGATGTCATATCTCCGATACGCTTCAAATTTTTTTTATGGCGTCTATACATGAAATAAGCTACGTATTCGAGAAATTTTTATATATGTACATATATATTTTTTTGTGTTCGGAAATTGTTTTCGAAAACTGATGGTGAGATTTAGCAAGATATTAAAAGTCAGGTTTTTGCAAAAATTAAATATTTGTGCGGCGAGACACAGTGCCACACTAGCTATAGTCACTATTAAACGGTTTGTTAGAGATTACACCATTCTCTAACATTAGCCAACAAACGCTGGAATAACCTTTCACCCTGCCAAACTTCCAGGATTAGCTGTCCTTCTATAACAGGAAACGCACACTTAGGATTAAATAGAAAAGAAATGTCATTTCCTCTGAATACTCTTACGGGCAACTTCCTAAGATGTCATCAGAACGAGCCTATATTGACATATGCGAGGGGAGGATCTACTGTACTGAATCAAACATTAAGGACAGAATCGAAATGAAAATGAACAAATTTGATAATGAAAGAAAAAAGTATCAATCTTAGTTAAAAACAAATAAGAGCAGCGCTGTCTTCGGCTATGCCGAATTCTTCATACCTTTCACAAGCATGTGAAAATTTTACTTTAACAGATTACTGCATTTGAAAATAGTTATAAATTCACAGCAGAAATAGATACAAATATAAAAAATCATATCTAAACAATCAGAGGTATGGAAGATATACCTTATATAGCACCAATCTAAGTGATTTTCACTGCTGTGTGATTGGTACGTAAACCGGTAACACAATTTAATGGGTTTAGCTTACCTTTCCTACATAAAGGAGATATATCGCAAAGACTGGTATCTGAACAATGAAGTGGTATAAGAGATAAAGCTCATACAGCATAAATTTTCGCGATTTTCTCAGTAGACTTTGTATTATTATTAATAAAATAGCTTACGAAATTTATCTGTTTTAGCTGTCCAAATAAAGAGGTTTTACAGTAAAACCCCATGTCTAAACGATCAGTTTTATGGGGGCAATAAACAGATTATGGTGACCCGATCTTTGTTAATTTTACTGTAAACTTTCTGTTGACAATGAATGAAAATAGTGCGAAATTTCATGTTTCTAGCTGCATAGATGGAGTAGTTATATCAGCTATATGTAAAAGTGAGCCGATCTTTATTATTTTCACTGTATATTCTGTTGTTAATGAATGGTAGTATTGCAAAACAGACAGACAGACAGACGGACAGACGGACATGGCTAAATCGACTCAGCTCGCCGTTCTGATCATTTAAGTATACATTTTAATGGGTCTATCTCTTCTTATTCTGGTACTTACAAACATCGGACCAAAGTTATAATACCATTTCATGCTCATGAAAGGTATAATTGCAAAGCGGCAACACTGCTCGTTACGTGAAATTTAACAATTATATGGTCAAAAATGTTTGGTTTACAAAAAAAAATTTTGTAAACAAATTTAATAAATTTTTTTTTTAAATATCTGCTTATTTCTTTAAACCTAAAATTTTTTATACATAACTGGTTCTTATTCTTCAAGTTCAAAGCTATGTAAGCTTCCGTTACAAAAAAAAAAAATTTGGCAACCTATCCTGGAAAATACTGTTTTCCAAATTTTAGCCAGTAGAATTTTTCAAAATTGAAGCACATATTTACATTTAGCGACCTAAACATGCTCTAGAAATACTGTTGATTTTTTTAATGAAATCGATATCTTAGTATAACGGTGTAATTATATGAATGTTCTAGAAAATTATTATGCCAGTAGCTCTTGTGTTAAAATTTTTGCAAGCAAAGGTAACAGTACCAGTATATTTCGTTTTGAAAAAAGAAGTTTTTGACTTCACTTAAGACCAATCGTCACAACTTTTTAAATAATTTTTGATACCACACTTAAAACACCATAGGATGTACTAAACTTTTACATAAGTTTTCAATTCTTTATCAATTTCTATTGCAATCAAAGAAGCTTTAAGCAAAACGTGTTTTCTACAAAAAAATTCATTTTAGTAGGAAAAGCAGATAGAGAAAATCGTTAATAACTTGCTATGTAATAGACCGATTAGTAAAAAATTTTAGTACAGGATAGATAAAACATGTAACTATCGATTGGCAAGTTTGGCCTAGGTGTATTTAGTTGATTTTTTGCTTTTAAATAGTTGACTCCTTTCTGGAAATACCCATATGTATATGTACTAAGCGTACATATGCGTACATATGTATGCATGTATGTATGTTAATTAGAGTAAGTCAAACAAAGTCCGACCATACGACCAAAACCTGACTTTTAGTATTTCCTATAGTAATGATCCTCCATGAATATCCTCTATCTACAATAATTTTGAGAGGTGCCACATGGAGCACTTATTTTTCTTTTTTTCAAAAAAAAAAATAATCTCTTCTCTTTTGAGTTCAATATTATTTTCTAGGATCAAAAAAAAATGCTCGAAACTATAAGAATACATTGATTACATGTCATTTAAATATTATGCAGGCTCAGGTTCTTAATTACCAAAATTACTATTTTAAATCGGTTTTCTTTAGCTTGCCCTGTTTCGAAAGAAGTATCTGAGCCTGTAGAACATTTAAATGGCGTATATTTAATCAATCTATTCTTACAGTTTCCGACATTTTGATTGTTCTTAGAAAATAATATATGGACCTCAAAAGAGAATTAACTTTCTTACGTGTTATTCCTATGGAAAAAATAACGCTCGATGTGGCACCTCTTACAATTAACGTAGAGAGTGGAAATTCATGGAAGGCCTTTACTATAACAAATACAAATATTTGAGTCGGGTACCCGTCGCATTGCAATTTCTTTTTTGTTTTTTGACTTGGTCTAATATACATACATATATATCGTCACCTGAAATGCAAAAAGACGTAACAAATATCGTCGCTGAAATTCAAAAAGTCGTAACTAATAAAAAAATTCAAAATGCATTTTTTGATTTCATCGAATTACAACTCCAACATCATTTAATAAAAAAAAAAAATAAAAAATTTTAGTCACGACTTTTTCCATTTCAGTTTCGATGTTTTTACGTCTTTTTGCATTTCAGTTGACGGTATATAAATATAAGTATATACATATATATAAATATCGCACCATCGAAGTTGCATTTGCCATTTTTGTTTTTTGTTCTTTAATATTTTGTCATATCCTGTGAGAATCAAATTCAAAATCGAGTTGAGTCGGTTGTGGTTACCCGGCTGCATATTGCACACGGTTAAGTGCGGTGCGGTTTCGTCAACGAGGCTCTTGAGTGGCTTTATTGAAATTGTAATATTTGACAGAAGTCAAATGTGCGGTTTCAAATATACCTACTCTTTAAATGCACATGCATACTCATAGATGCATATGCGCTCATACAACTATATATTAAAAATCATATTGATGGACAGTCTTGTACAAAAGCGTCACAAAAGTGGTTGCAAGTTAGTAATAAATATATTAGAATTGGACTCCATGGTACATACATGTGCACATATATAAGATCTATATTTATTTTAAATGTAGCAAAGTATCTGGTAAACCATTTACTGTAGAAATCGATATTCAGGTTACCCAATTGTTTCACTTCCCAGCAATGAGTTGTGCGCTGAGTTCGGCACCCGCGACGTAAAATCGTATTCTAGTTAAGAATCAACACAAAGCCTCGGATGAGACTCCAACTTTTGATGACGACCACGGCAAACGTTTAAAGGACCACGATTTGAGGGACTGCCGCATGCACCTGGAATGTCCGTACTCTTAATGGTGAAGTTGCATCTGCTCGGCAGATTGATGACCGTAAGGGCAAAATTCAGCTTTACCGCGATCCAAAAAATGCATTGGAAGGGGCAAGACAAGAAATGTGTGGCGCATTGAGACGTCTACTACAGTTGCCATATAAAGGAGCGCAGATTCGGTGTTGGATTTGTGGTGGGAGAGAGAATCCGTCGTCAAGTAGGTACTGTCATTCATCACGGTGGACGAACTTCTCGCCACTATCCGTATTAATGCAAGATTATTCAATATCTCGCTGATTTGCGTCCACGTCCCTAAGGGAGAGAAGGACGAAGCGTCCAAGGACCGCTTGGAGCGCATATATGAGCGTTGCCTGCATCATGATATCAAAGTGGTGCTTGGCGACTTCAACGCCATTGTAGGAAAGGAAGGGATCTTTGGCGCCACTGTCGGAAAAATCCGCCCCTATGACGAAACGTCCGACAACGGGCAGAGGGTTAACGTCTTTGCCGGGACAGAAACATGGCAGTATGCAGTATTTAGCCTAGTAAATAGCATAAAAAGATACATCAAGCTACGTGCCTGTATCCAAGTCGAAAAACGAGAAATCAAATCGATCACGTTGTGATAGACTGAGGGTACGCTTCCAGAGTTTTAGATGTACATACGTACACCCCGAGGCCCAACATCGACTAGGACCACTATTTTGTTGCTGGCAAGATACGCACTCGCCTCTGTGCAGCAAGAAATGTGCGCTCAAAAATTAAAGGAAAGCTTAATGGCGAAATGCTGCAATCCCAAGAGATGGCCCATTTATTCGCCACTCGGCATTTACTCTAAAAGAATACTCTTTAACTGACCGATACACGCGAGCAGTGGAACAACATTTCTTGGTCATTGCGCATCGCTACCGAGGAAGTAGTCGGACTTCCACGCGCCCGAAAGAAGAAATAATACGATGAGGAGTGTCAAGAAGCTGCAGAGAAAAAAGGTGCCGCCACACTACAGGTGCAACGCGAGCTATAAGGACTGTTAAAGGAAAGTGAAGAGGGAAGCGAGACGTATTTGCGGTAATAAAAAGAGAGAGGCCGAAATAAGTGAACCGCTTTTGAAATGCTGGCTGACAGGAAAAACGACAGAAAATTTTATCAGAGACTAAGGCAGCTTAAGGAAGTTTTCAGGACCAGGGCGAAATTTAGTAATAGGAACTAAGGCGGTCTGGAGACTGATGTGCAGAACGTACTTAGATTATGGAGAGACAACTTTTTCACCCTACTGTATGGTAGAAGCACGGAAAGTTGTGCAAAAGACGAACCCAAGTCTACAATCGATGATGACGGAATTGATGTTCCACCCGAATAAGGCCGAGGTCACGCAATGAGAAGAAAAGCGGCGAGCGGCTGAGCGGTGAGCAGCTTAAAATTAAAACATATGGTTTACTATTGAAGTGGCCACGCAATAAGCGACCTATGAGCGGCATTTATGGATGGTTGAGCTGCGCTGCTCAGAAATAAATGCTGCGCAGTCGCTCATTGCGTGGCTTCGGCCTAAGGCGAGTTACGAATAGAAACTACGCGGCTGAATAACAAAAAAAGTTGGACCTGCCGGAAATTAATGGAGTGAAACTGGGGCATAGGTCCTAAACTGGAAAGGCAGATTTATGTAAAATATGATGTTGATGATGTTTTATTGAAGCGAACGAGTAGTATAAATTTAGTTACTTAAATATAAAAAAGAAAATTAAGATGCAAAAAAGACTGCTGCTGCTGATAGTATTTGCTGTTGCTGCGGCTGTTGGTTGCAATCTGTCCGAAATCACTGTCCTTATCCTCTTCCTCTATAGTTAACAGAAGAAGCGTATATAATCGTGTAGCGATGCCACCGTTTTATGATGCCATCTTCGAGCTCATTCTAACCTATGCTGTGCTCGTCTGGTGGTAGAAGGTAAAAGTAAAGTCAACGCAGGCCAAGTTGAGTACATAATTACAATGAACAACCTTGCTGGGCATCACATTTCGATGAGTATGATCTTATCCGCGGCTCTCAGTGCCCTTCTATACCTGCCTCCTCTACACATTGTAATCATGAAAGAAGCCCTAGTTTTTGTTTTTACAGCAACACTCATCTCAAGCGACAATATGGAGGAGAAGAGCTTATAAACTCTTCCACTCTCAGCGTTATAGAAAAAGAGGAAGGACTCCACACTGGCTTTGTGGGATCTGCATCTGCCGAAGGTTTGCATACTTATATATCCAAGACTGGTCAAGGTATTTAAGCACAAGTATTTGGTATCAACGCAGAAAGCACATTTTCACCAGCGTGGGGTAAGCTAAGTTAACTATATCTTTCAGGGATAGGTGCATGTCATTAAACGATGTCCGAGGCAGTATCTAGAAAGTGGGGCGACTCACAAGTACTTATACATACATTCTAACATCTGACCAAGGTCATTACTTAGGGTACCCAGATACGTACTAAATGCATATAAATTGTGACTCGACAGAAGTGGTGTTCATGTAAAACAATATGGGCGTGGGCCAAGTGCATAAAACCTCACGTATTGCATCCGAAATGAACTGACATTCAGCATATGTATCATACCGCCTCCCGACGCAATATCGGAGGTAAACTGTACAAGACATTAAGAAGTTTATTGCGATTACTGTTCCGCAATGAGGGGGTAAAGAATTTGATACTTCCTCCTCTGAAAAGAAAACATCCTCAGAGCACAGCGGGGCTCTTCGCACTGAAAGCGCACGAGGTGGTCTCAAATCTGGTGTAGGACTGCCTTCTACTTTGCAAACCCATCACACAGAGGAGCTGGATTTGCCTCATTTGTGTACCCAGATACAGTCAAATCAATCCCAATTAAGTGGCAGATATTCTCGCCAGAAATGCGGGATAGGCCTGAGCGTAGGGCCCTTTATTTATATGCCATAGAACTCTGTCAGACGAAACTACTACACAAATATATCTGGATTAAAAAGGAAGCAAAACCTAAACGGAAAAATACGGACAACAAGGACATCCAAAGCACTCCATCACCTTAGTAGGCATGAAGCAAGAACTGTTACAGGTTTTTTTACTGGCCATTACCGGGTAAATAGCCACTTGTCTAAGGTATGAGTTCTTAACTCTGACCAGAGTAGGTAATGTCACGAAGAACAGAACACAGCAGAGTACATTATTTACCACTGTGAAGCCCTTAATAGAACAAGATTTCGCTTCCGATGATCACTATACCTAGAAGACTATGAACTAAATGGCTTTCAGAAAATGTTACTTCGTAAGGTTTCTTACCCACAAGCGGTTGTTAGAAGACTTGTTGGTAGCGCTAACTACTTAGGTGACCTGCTTCCTCTACTAAGTCTAATCTAATCTACATACTTCGTACCAAGGGGCGCTCGGGCATTAAGTGCAGTATTGACTCTGAACGTAAATTGCTCATCTCTTATAGAGGATTACCAGTATTCTTGGAAACTATGTGTATCTATTCTTTATTGTCGAATCCACAAGTATACCAAACAAACAAATGTCGGATCTGTGTAAATATAATATTCATTATGGAAGGAAGATTATAGATCCTTCGACCCGCCATTCTTGGGTGAAGAACAAAACTAAAAGCGCTCATTACAATAGGAACAGTCCCTGGAAGAAGGGTTGCCTGTCAATAACTGGCCTAATTTCGCAATTGCGAATATAAATTGGC
Source organism: Rhagoletis zephyria (assembly GCF_001687245.7). Taxonomy (NCBI): domain Eukaryota; kingdom Metazoa; phylum Arthropoda; class Insecta; order Diptera; family Tephritidae; genus Rhagoletis; species Rhagoletis zephyria. Next base: position 18,629 of record NW_016162125.1, on the reverse strand, counting down.
GCCGTTTTGCTGTAGTGACTGAAGTCGATAAGCAGTGGTAGGGCCAAATAAAAAGAAGAAGGAGCTAGTGAGGATCATCTTAAGCGAAGTCAGTCCGTATAAAATACGCGTAGACTATAGCCGGAGCTGGTAAGCTTTTGACGAGAGTATAGTAACGGCTGGTTCAAATAAGCGAGGCCCTTGGTCTGTTAACTTGACTTCTTGTTGGTGAGGCTGCACTTACAACAGGCTCTGCAATTTCTAACTTTGCTTAGTATGCCTATCCGAAACAGAGCTTGAACTAAATATGTAATTCAATTAAACATTTTATTATACTGCTTTAATATTTGGCATTCATTTTGAGCAGTGTACCAACATGATGTCACTTTATATACATACGTACACATATATGTATGTATGCATATGTTCATATATGGTAATAATAACAACCACATGACAAAGGGAAATTTAAAATAATCCAATTCCATTGCTGTTCGGTGCAGGTAAAATTGAATATGAGCAAATACCGGCAGTTGTGGTTATGTGGCCACAAAAAATTTGTAATAATACCTTGTGAGAGGAAATAACTCCTGCATTTGCATATGAGTACCTACATGCACTTGTGGTGGTGCTCGTAGGATAAAAGAGCAAAAAGTCAGTTATGATGTGTGGCAGACTGATAAAATATTGATGGACATTTGGATAGACAGTTAGCAGACACATACAATGGACATAAGCAATAGACAATGCTTTAAAATATGTACTTGACCACCTGTGTCTGTCTGTGTGTAAGTAACACAATGCAAGTATGAAAATTACCAAAGGACGTGCAGGCGCAGATGCTGGCTTTATTATTGTTGGCTAGATGAATGATAAAAATGGAAAATTAACATGGACACATTGCAGAGACACGTAAATACGAATGGACAGGTTAGAGAGCGAGTAAGGTGCAGCAGTCTGGACATAGCGCGCAAGGAAAGTGCGACAGGATAAGTTAGGTAATAACGGGATTGAGCTGTATAAAAGTTGACAGGCTAGTAGACGCAGTTAGGCACTGACGTTGATTTAGGCTGCTGAGAGGAAATTTTGGAGGAATTTGTAGTACTAGTATTACCAGTTGAGCAGTAAAATTTTATAGCAGAGGATGGGGTGTGAATAGGCAGAAGCTGTGCTGTTACTTAAAGCTATCCTTGGCCAACAGACACTACGCAGTACAGTTAAAGGAACGTTGTAGTAGACTTTTGCAACTACAGACTTTTAAAGTGATCTAAAATGTATCGTCTGTGAACAGGAGCATGTTTGAGCAGACAAATGGCTGAATGAAATGGTTGGGCGAGCAAAAGTTATCGATTGATTAAAACATGTTAATGGTGATACCGAAGCAAGGTGCGCTTGAGCGCGGCGTTGTTTATATGCGGGGCTTGGACATTGGCAAAGCAATTGCGAAATTATTTAATATCTTCTGGTTTTAAGTTTTCTTGATGCTCTGACCCATCTCTTCGCAAAGTGTCATTTGACATCATGACATCTGTGGCAGAAAAGTTTTTGGTGATAAGGGATACTGTAGTTTCATTGCTGCACAGTGGTTTGAAACTGGAATTTACTGTTCATAATCCTGCAGAACGATTTTTTTTAGATGAGAGCATATCAAATTTACAAGAGACCTGTTGAGCACGATTTTTGAATTTTTATTTATTATTTATGTATTATAAATTTGTTAGTGCAAAGTGCAGAGAATGTGGAAACAAAATAAATATTTATATATTATTATATATAAAATATTTATAAATATTTTACAGTTTTAAAAATAGTTTTATAGCCTATTTTTTTATATGGAATTACTGGTTCTGTCAGCGAAAAAAAAAATTATTAAAAATCATTGCAAGTTTTATGATATTAAATCCTAATAGGTCATGATACCGCATACCAAATTATTACTTTTTTTAATCAATTTAAAAATACAAAAAAAAACAATTAATTTTGATAAAAAAAAATTTAATAAAATTTAAATTTTTTTTGTGAAACTTAAATTTTTGTGTGTGATTTTTTTTTGTTTTAGGGGAACCTTAAAATTGGTTCTAGCTACTTTTTATTAAGTAGAACTAGAACAGGTGAGTCGATTTATGTCAAAATTGCTACTACCTCTGCACTTTGCACTAAAATATTCAANGAATTACTGGTTCTGTCAGCGAAAAAAAAAATTATTAAAAATCATTGCAAATTCTATGATATTAAATCCTAATAGGTCATGATACCGCATACCAAATTATTACTTTTTTTAATCAATTTAAAAATACAAAAAAAAAAATTAATTTTGATAAAAAAAATTTTAATAAAATTTAAATTTTTTTGTGAAACTTAAATTTTTTTGTGTGATTTTTTTTGTTTTAGGGGAACCTTAAAATTGGTTCCAGCTACTTTTTATTAAGTATAACTAGAACAGGTGAATCGATTTATGTCAAAATTGCTACTACCTCTGCACTTTGCACTAAAATATTCATTAGAAATAAATAAAAGTTCAAAAGCAGGGTTCAACAGCATGATTCAATAATAAAAGATTTGCTCACTAGTGACATTACACTTTTGGCACTACCTTACACACAAACCCATGCCTTGCTAAGGGAGCTGATTTTGTGAAGAGCGAGCAAGACAACTGTTATCTGAGCAAACCTTTTATTATTGAATCATGGCTCAACGGGTCATGTAAAGTTAAAATCAATCAAACATTAAGGATCTTCAGTATTATGGACAATAATTTCTAGTTTGAAACCGATTTGTGTTGGGCGAGGTGTGGAAAGGCGCCTGGCTCGTACTGGTGGACAAAAAGCATCTACCGCTTCCATCAGCGCCGAAAGCGAACGAGGAAACCTTCCGCTATTGTAACCTGCTTCTGCTAAGGAACAACTGGAAAGTCGTCAAGTTTGAGAGGTTCGAGTAAACATATCGGCAAGCTCTCGCACTGATAAATACAAAATCCCTAGGCCGAAATTCAAGAGCATTCAAGTTTTATTGCAACTTTAAATATTATTACGAAATTTAAACTGTTCACTTTGGAATTATGAAATATCACAGGACTGTGCCTCACATACAGAGCTGAAAAATACAAAACCAAAAATTCAGCCTCAGGTAAACTAAGCTTACACTTTTTGCTTACTGGAAATATGTATGCAACTATGCGCATGATGCCAGTACACTAATACATGCATATCCTTACACATCCTTATGCAAATAAAACATCCTTTATTCTGGCCGTCAGTTGTATTGTCGTGTATGGCATACTTGTTTTTGTTATTTCTGTCCTTAACAATGTCATAATAAAAGCTTCAATTAAAACTTCCACGAAATCAAAGGTAGACAAATGGCGTTGTGGTCGTTTCGACAGACAGTAAAACAATAAAGGTAGTTGAAAGGAAAAGAATTTACAGATGAAGGAAGCTCATGTTGTTGGATATGCATATGTATAGGTGTAATGACTATTCGTTTGTGAAAGAGTGCATGTGCAGAGTTGGGCGCCGGTTTTATTAACTGTCCGTAGTGTGACGGCAAACTGCCAATGGCTTTGCAAACGCAACTATAATGGAATTTATGATGAGCTTACTGGGAGTTTGACTTACAGTGGGAGTGAGAGAGAGGGAGGGAGCAATAAGAGATGTGAGTTTGAGGAAAATTATAAATTTGAGATACCTTCAAAGGTGTTAAAAGGAGTTTATCGGAATGAAATGAAATGAAATCGAATGAAAAATAATCGAACAAAACCAAATTGAACGCAATGAAATACAACTGAAATTTTATGGAATGAACTGCTTTAGATTATTTTAAATAAACTTAAACGGCAAAAATGATTTGAAATCGAAAAAGCGGACCGAAGTGAAGTGAAACCAAGTGAAATGACTGGAATGAAGGGAAAGCGATGAAATAGATTAAATGGAGTTAATCAAAATGAAACAAGTAAAATGAAAAGAGAAGAAACGAAATGAAAATGAACAGAATAAAATATGTTGTAGTGAAATGAAGTCGAATGCATGAAATGGATAACAGTGAAATGTAATGGAATGATATAAATTGAATTCGAGTGAAACAAGATGGAATCGAGTAAAGGGAATGAGGTGGAGTCAACTAAAATGAAATATACTATAAAGAAAGATAATGACACGAAATAGTGTTGAATGAACCGAATGGAATGCAGTAAAAAAACAATAAATGAAAAAATTAATAAAAAAATTAAATAAAATAAAATTAAATAAAATAAAATAAAATAAAATAAAATAAAATAAAATAAAATAAAATAAAATAAAACAAAAT
>NW_016162125.1:0-5084 GCF_001687245.7 Rhagoletis zephyria | reverse complement strand
GTATACATTTGTCTATATCTATCTCGATTCGTTTTGCCTGTTACAAACAACCGTTATGTGAACAAAGTTATAATACCCTTGTGCACAAGTGCGCTCGGGTATAAAAAGAAAAAAAAAATATTTTTAATATTGTTTATTAGGAAAAATTGAAAAAGCAACAAAGTCTAAGCGGTAGAAGTTATAGCACTATTTCGGAGATCACCACATCTCCTCATCAGACTTCTTTTTAATAATTTTTTATTTTTTAAATATTTTTAATTTAACACAATTTTTAAAACTACACATATTAATTTTTTTATTTGTTCTTTTTCGATCTAACTTGTTTTTCTTGTGTTAATTTATTTTTCTTGAAATTTTTGTATTTTATTGTTTTAAAAGGAAACATATGTATATGTGTTTTTTTATTTAATTTATAGGAACTCATTTAATTTGCTTCTTTAATTATTCTTTTTTTAATTTTCAGTTAAATTTTCTTTTGGTTTTCAGATTTTGTTGTTTAAAAAAGAAAATAATTTTTGTAATATAATTGAATTTTTTAGAGTTTTATTTTACTTATTTTTTCTTGCGTTAATTTCATTTTATTTTATTTTTCACATATTAGTGATTTAAAAAGAAAATATATTCGTTTTGTTTCATTTAATTTTTGGAATTTTTATTTTTTAGATTTTATTTTTTTCTCTCCCTTTAATTTAATCTTCTTCTAATTTTATCATTTTGTTTTAAAAATAAAAATACCTTTTTTCTTAATTAAATAAAAAAAAATATTTTTTTTCTTTGTATTTCATTTCCTTTTTGACATATTACATATTTTTATATTTTTAATTAATATATATATCTTTTATTTATTAGTATTTATTGTTTTAAAAATAAAAATATATATATATTTTAAATGTAATTCAAAAATGATTTCTAAAAGGTGACTAGCATAATGCTAAGACCTCCTCGTTAGCGGATCTTTCAATTAGTCTTTCGAAGTACATTAGAGAGCTTTCAAGAAAGTTGCCAGAATCGCAATATTCTAATCTCTTGATATTGAAGTCCACGCAGGCCGCCGTTTCTGTTCGTAAAGGATTTTCCTCTGTCCTTGGAACCTTGTGTTAGTTGTAATGTAAATGGTTTGGGTCTAACTCGATGGTTTCTAACCCTGACGGCCCAAGATGTTATTAACCTCCCTTATGAAAGCCAAACGTTTCTTGGTATACGCATTTCTTATATTTAGGGTATCGCCTGTGAAAGAACTGAAGCATTGCAGTCTTAGTCTGGTCAATGCCAGACAATCACGCATAATGTGATCCAATGGCACCTCGTTTCTCTGCAAATACCCATCCAGTACATGTGAGAGCGCTGGTGATTATGGCCCGTCAGGTAGTCAATAAGCAACTTAATATCGGCTCTGTTCACAAACGTATAGATTTACTAGCAAAGGAATAATTATAAAGTCTTGCCTTGCTAAGGCCGCCTACATCTCCCCAGTACTGTGGTATTCTGAGTTTACCCAACAGAGTCCGAAAAACGGATCCGCCCCACAAGTATATACGATGAGCCGTCGCTTGCCAAGTCGTCCTGGTACCCAGCATATAAATACCTTGTTCCTTACACAAATTTTAATGTCAATGTAGGGCATTAAAATATACCTGCGTCATTCGACGTTCTATTAGTTTCCACTTAGTGTTTTTTAAATGGCATACGTTTTTTGTAATTTCAATGCCTAGTGGTAATTCGGCATAAGCCATACTCTTCACCATAATATCGCACAGTCGAGCCGGCACACCTTCCCTATCGAGGATCAATCCAGGTGCAACCATCTCCATCGAGGATCAATTCAGGTTCATCGAGCATCATTCCAGGTGCAAACACTCAAATCAAAGTTCAGACCTTGGTAGGTATTCATGTGCACACTTAAAAGTTTCCTTAATTTCATATACCAATTGCAATGAATGCGTAAGTAAACCTTTCAATTTAGCATTGTATTCTTATTTATTCGTAAAAATAAATCACAAGCTCTCACCTTCAGTTCGTCCGCTGGGTTAATCCTATTCTATGCTTTAACCTATTTGAGTGTATGCATTTGCGCGCCCATGTGTTTGTGCTATAAATTTGCATACATTTGTTCGACTACAAGTAGGCTCGTAAGTTATTCGTTGCTTTTCTATTTAAGTAATACTCTCGTTTTTCTTTTTCAGCAGCTCCACATCATCTTCTCACAATCTTCGTTTTACCTCTGATGCTGCTGCTATGTACTTCAACGTCTTCTGCTACATCTTCTGCTTGTTCTTCTACTACGAACTATTGCTGACTGAAAAACTTTTCCCATTTACTTAGTTTTACGAACTAAGAACAAAACCAAAAAAAAAAAAAAAAAATGAAATTAATTGCAGCACAGAAAACACACATTTGTGACTGTCCTCCGCCAACAGCTCACCTTTGTAAAGACTTTATGCTCGTAAGCATGGATATTTGTACAAAAACGGATACGTATTTATTTGTGCGTGTAGATGTGTTAATAAGTATGTCCTTTTATAACTGTTAGTCTGTACGTGTATGTATATTTCGCTATTTATCTGTTTGCAAGTGTCTGCTTTCATTGCATTAAATTCACCCAAAAACACAATCTGCATTTGCTTGTGCCGCCACCGCTGCTGACATGACCCCTCCTCTCAGCCTCAGTTTTAGTCAGCCCAGCAGCGGCAAGAAGTTTGAACTGCGCACAAATTTGGTTTTAAGACTTTAAACTTTTTAATTTTAAGCTAAAACTTGTGCTGTTGCAGATTGCTTTTCTTCTTTTTCGAGGTCTTGTAGTATTTCGTTTTATCTGCCAATCTCTTGGTGACGTTTTTTTTTTCTGCTGTGTGAGTGGTTGGGCATGTGCGAATTTCAAAATTTTTTTTTCGGTGTACTATAACCGTAAACGGCTGACCAGTAGGTGTTAGCTAATACATACATTTGTATAGGAATTCGACGAAAAAGGAAATTAATATTAATGTAAATCATTTTGCGATTGCGTAGAGTGAACTTTTGCTGTGCTACGAGTATTTACATTAAAATGCACTTAATCTCTTATCAGCTGTAAACTAACAGGACTATGCAATTAGACTGTTATGAATTCTATAACTATGAAAATGTCGATATCAACCACGATTACGATACTAAAGACCAAAGTTATAACAAGATCGATAACAATGATAACATCGACGAAGGTTAACACTATCGATAACCTTACAAATATCAATAAAATGTCAAAAACGTTTACAAAATCGATATCAATACCATTGGAAATATCGTTAAAAATAACGATAACAAAACCGATACACATACCAAAAATGATTATAATACCAACATTGATGGCAATCATAATATCGAAAAGAGGTAACACTTTCGATAAAACAAACTAATTTCGATAAATTTTAACCTAAAGAACCTTACATATTTCGATTAAAATATAAAAACTGCTTGCAATGAATGTAGATATCGATAACATTGAAAATATCGATAACACTGAAAGATCGATAACAATATTTATAACAAATCCGATGGCGACAATAAGAGCGAGAATGTTACCAACAGCGATAACAATTACAATAATGATATCGATAACACTGAAAATATCGATTACAAAATCGACCACACTACCGATAATAGTTAATAAAAAATATCAACTACTTTACTATTCGAAAGTACTATAAATTATATTTCCATTTGTTGAAGATCAAGAATCATCCTCTAGCTGCAACTTTGACTTGCACAGTTTTAAACAGCGCCCAATTGATGCAGCCAACGAGCTTTGAACCTATTCTCGTTTATTTCCATTTGGAACGGAAATTAGCTTTCCTTTAATCTCATATCTAGCCAATAATTTTACTACCACTTATGTTCTATGTTTTCCTGCGCTCTCCATATTCGAGAGCAGCATCTGGGCGCTCATCTCATTAGTTCAAACTGTCTTTATAATTTTCTTCCCAAAAACATTTTCTTATTATTATAGCCAATCTAAATTAGCCTAAGAAAGATTCGACCTCTATAATAGATCTAGACTGATTTGATATGCATACGTCTATACATACGTACTGTACATCCCTGAGTATGTTTTAATGCTCTTCAGATATGACCATTTGACCGAATTCGTATAAGCTTAAAATGCTATGTACGGGTAGAGTAAATCCTCGAATTCTCCTTTACTTGGGCCCTCGTGGTTTCCATGTCAGCCTTTCCTTAATTCAGCCAGTGTGATAAATGATAATGCTAAAACTTTGATGCTCACTAAGCATTCAATTTGTATTGTCCAAAGTTTTAGGCCAAATGCTCACAAATAAGCTGCATACATATGTATGTACGAATGCACATTTGAAGACAAATGTGCACAAGCAAAAAACCGTAAGTATAAAAATTCAATATATGATAGTGAAATAGTTAAGCATAGTCCATCATTTGCATATATGTACATACAAACGATAGGCGAAGTAACCACAGCGAAATTGCCGCTGTCAAAATTAGAACACCCGCCGGTATATGAAATTGAACACAGCCAATGCGAAATGCGAAGTTCGCTCGGCGGCGTTTCGTGGCGATAGAATTAAATCTGCTGGGCGAATGCGGCAGTGCTTGCCAAAGGTGGCCGCAGTTTTTTTTTGTTTCAAAGTTTTAGAAGAAAACAACAAATTGACAGGAATATTTCGTGTTGGTTTGAAAATATAATAATTGATTATTTTAATCTGACTTAAAATAAGATGATTTATAAAAATTTGTCTTTGTTTTATATATATATATCTATATGTGACCTGGTCTACGGAAAGGGGGCTTAGGTGTCAAAAAAATCAATTTTCACTTTTTGGTTGATTCGGATGGAAGATGAGATGATTTTCACTTTTAATAGCTTTTTCACAGAAAACTTTTTTCGCACGTAAGCTCCCTTTTCGTAGACCAGGTCACATATATTAATACGCTAACGTAAATTTTGTCTCCGTTCGCTTGGCGATTCNTTGGCGATTCTACCGAACCGATTTCAAAACCAAGAACACCGTTGGAAAGGCATCTTTCAGTAGTTGAGCAGAGTTTTTATGGTTTCACAATTGGTTGAAAATTACGGC
>NW_016162124.1:0-45502 GCF_001687245.7 Rhagoletis zephyria | reverse complement strand
CGTGTTTGAAAGGGTTGCGGCGCTTGCATGAGCTAAGCCAAAAAATGATGTAGTATTTAGAAGGACTCGGAGGAATTTTTGAGTTCATAGTATTTATTTTACATGCATATACAGGCATATGTGTGTAGATATACAACTCATAAGTATGACGGTCTACGTTTGCTGCGTAATGTTCCGACTCTTCCTATAGAAACTTCGCTGTAAAATAGCTTCGATTGAGGGATGACTGTATTTTTACTTCACCCCTAAATATAAGTTCGGTTAACATTTCCTAAAGGGTTATCCGATTATGCAGCAAGGAGTTAATATAGTGTATTCAAAACATTTACATCGTCACTTTGCTGCATCCGGTTATTTTGGCGCAGAGTTAGTAGTCGGCTAACAAACGAATTTCATAGTTTCAACCTCATAGTCACGGAAAGCAACCACAACGAGGGATTAAATTCAGGTATTTTTACATGATTCCGCTTCGTCCTTGGTGTGAGTTACGTTTTATAAACACGCGCATATATGGGGCTCTTTCTCTTATTTATGTATGAATATGCATTTGTTAATGTAACTACCCTGCAAACCAGNAAAGACTTTCACTACGATTTAATGCATCTACCATGTTCGCATTAACACAATAGAGAAGCAGCTGGGAAAAAGTAAGCTTTTTAGCATATTTAACGACGGTAAATGAAACAAACAATGTCAACAAAAAGTATTAACTTTTACAACTGACTTACATACTTAGGCCTGTAAAAGTGGTACGTGTTTGAAAGGGTTGCGGCGCTTGCATGAGCTAAGCCAAAAAATGATGTAGTATTTAGAAGGACTCGGAGGAATTTTTGAGTTCATAGTATTTATTTTACATGCATATACAGGCATATGTGTGTAGATATACAACTCATAAGTATGACGGTCTACGTTTGCTGCGTAATGTTCCGACTCTTCCTATAGAAACTTCGCTGTAAAATAGCTTCGATTGAGGGATGACTGTATTTTTACTTCACCCCTAAATATAAGTTCGGTTAACATTTCCTAAAGGGTTATCCGATTATGCAGCAAGGAGTTAATATAGTGTATTCAAAACATTTACATCGTCACTTTGCTGCATCCGGTTATTTTGGCGCAGAGTTAGTAGTCGGCTAACAAACGAATTTCATAGTTTCAACCTCATAGTCACGGAAAGCAACCACAACGAGGGATTAAATTCAGGTATTTTTACATGATTCCGCTTCGTCCTTGGTGTGAGTTACGTTTTATAAACACGCGCATATATGGGGCTCTTTCTCTTATTTATGTATGAATATGCATTTGTTAATGTAACTACCCTGCAAACCAGAGTTCCCGAAATCTTAACGAAATCTTTAGGAGTATCTGATTTCTGTAACGATTTTTTTCCGAATCTTCAAAGAAAATTATATGAAGTGGTTGACACGAACTCGTAAAGAAATTTCTGTACGAAAAATAAAGAAAATTCTGAAAAAAGTCTGCAAGAAATTCTTCACATAGCAACATTATTTTCATTTCTTTACCGATTTCCTTCCGAAATTTCGTAAAAGAATGGAAGTGTGCGTAATTTACTTCATTTTAGAAAATTCGGCAAAAAATCGAATGGGATCTTTCCGAATTCTTTAGAAATTCTTTACGATTCAGAATACTCTGAAAAAATGGTTTGCAGGGTACATATTTATGTACGTGCATATATGTTTCAACGGGTTCATACTTTTTCGTAGAATATCTCGCCTTTCTCGTGCTGCTTGCAACTTTGCTGTTTACATTCTCCCATTCGCTACAATCCATTTTGGAATTAAACTTACATTTATTTTCGTTGCTCACTCATCTTTGTTACGCTTTTCAAACTAACTTACAAAATCCTTTAAACAAGAGAGTAAAAGTGTCACATACATACATACATATTTATTTAATTTTTTTCTTTAGCATTTTCTGTGGAATTTGCTCTAGTTTAGTTTCGTTACTCAAAAAATCTCATCAGCTCCATGAGATTACTTTACGAAATTGCGTTGACGCTGTGGAAATATTTAGTTGGCGAAAACCAGCCAAGTCCTTCTCCCGGATTTTCCATCGCATAGAAGGCATGCCTCTTCCTCTGCTACCACCAGTGTCGTATAATCGCTGAATACACTCGATCATTTGCGTTCATTCGTACCATCGGAGTCGGAGTATTCTAATCACAGGAAAGGGAGTCAACTTGAGACTTTAAAATCAACTTCGACACTATTCTCTCTGGTTTTTTTCCAAGGTTTTAGCTAGCTTATTTGGATTTACGAGGTATAGAGGCACACCGATAAAGACCAATCAGTCGGCTTATGAAGGGCTTAAGCGTGTGGCCTTCTACAGATGTGACATTTAAGAAGCTGATTTTGCGGTAATCGAAACGTATCACAAGATCCCTATTCTGGTAGTTTGGGCAGAGCACACTTAAATTGAAATTGTCGTCGGGCATGCGTTTATCCGAAAATATTCTGCATAAGATGCTTGCACTTTATCAACTTCTCGCCGCCGTACTAGCATAGCTCAGCCGATAGCAGATTGGGTGTTTTCGGGCGGTGGGACTTCGGACCCGTCGTCATCTGCTGGGGTTCACCTTCTCCACTAGTTTCACTGCTGTTGCCATTCAACAGGGTGGACAAGTATTTTCTCATAATCCAGCCATGTTCTGGACATCGGTCATCGGTGGTCTTATAGGAGTCTTGATATCTTCAGTAAATCACCTAACTTTCTGATTAAATTTTCGTGTATTTTCCCATCGCACTCACATATTTCTGCTGCCCATCTATTTTTATTGCAGAAAATAAATACGTCTCGCTTCCCTGTTTAACTCGCTATATCGATCTCAAGTTGCTCGCATTGCGGCCGAACACAGTGTGCTCTCTGCTTCTTCAACGGTGGCACGTAGTGAGTAAGAGGTGTACTCCTATCGGCTGAGAATATCGGTTAGTTAAAGAGTTCCGTCAAAGAACTGACGTCGTAGTCTAGTAGCTAGGATGCCGACAGTCAGTTTTGAATACTTCTTTTCGACGTTGAGATTCCCTTGCAATGCTGAGCGCACATATTTTGCTGCACAATGGCATATGCATATTTTGGCTACAACAGTATAATGGTTCCACGATTCTTGTAATGGTTCGAGTCGACGTCTGCTCTACGGAGAGTACGTACGTCAAAAACGCTGGTAGCGCACCTTATATCCGCCGCTATGTGATAGATTTTTCTTCTTGTTTATAATAGATATGCGCTAATAGGAGAGAGATTTCGACGCCTCCTACTTCTCTTTCGTTGGCGAATGTGCGAAAATGAAAGAGATGTTCAAGAATAGGCAATGAAGCTACTCTTTCGCCAAAAATCCAAAACTGAATTTACGTTTCACTTCGAGGCTGCGGTGTCCAGGTGCATGTCCTTAAATCTTATTCCTTTAAACGTTTGCCGAGGTCATCATCAAAGTAGCGGGTCTCATTATTCAAACTTTATGGTTGGTCACAAACCCAGTACATACTTAAATTAGCTACTTACTCCTAGACAGAAATCCGCTTACAGTCGCAAGTGATTCACTTACAAACCAAGCTGAGCTTTAAAATACATGCAATTGTAGTGCGTAAAAAATCAGCTATTCCTCAACGTTAAGAAATTACAACAAATAACTTATTCTAAACTCCAGAATTCAACACGTTTCCCATCCAGTATGTTTTTGACGTTTTTGGACTCGGTAAATGAGATTATATTGCAAAACTTGGCTTGGTCAAACATATTAATTATACTACCTCTAAATCTTTTTCAATGCTTGCTTTTGTGCGCCGAAATAGTGCATCTCTGCTACTCCTCCTATGTTCCCTCGAAATTGTAGTATGTTTTTGCTTGGAAGCCTTGCAACCAATTGCTTAGATATACATATGTATCATACATCGATTGAAGTCAATTCAAAGGTATTTATACGGTTTACCTTCTGTTCCCTACATTTCTCAGTACTTTACCTGCTTACGTTTTCAATTTATTAATACGTTTTCAATTCATCTATGTCCCTTCCTAATGATGGATTTCCACTGGGTATTGGGCCGTATGAATAAAAACTAACCAATTGCTTTTTCTTAAAATTTCATACCTTTTACTTCAATTTTGTTTGAATAAATTGAGTAAAAGATCTGAAATTTTAAGAAAAAGCAATTGCTTATTTTTATTCATACGGCCCATTAAATGGCAAAAATTGTAATGACAAACCTGGGCATAAAAAATATTTTTGTCGTTACGTAACAAAAAATTGTCATTAAATTCATTTCCAAATGGCATTTTTTAAATGCATCCAATGTTTTGTCATTTTAATGCATAGTGGAAACTCGACATAATACTATAATTTTTTTGTCAATCTCCTCATTGTTGGGCATTGTCTCTGGCTCTGTTGACTGTTCCTCTATACTGGGTAAAATTGTTTTTAAGGTGCCTACTAGGCTCTTGCGTTTGATTGATCTATTCTATGTCCCGTCGCTGTTAATCTGGAATTATCAAATAAATATTCTCAACTAATATCATATTTATGTAACAAATATCGCTTTGTAGTATGTTCTAAGTATGATTTTAATTAATTATTATTATTACTGTGAATTGATTTTATAATTAGTCTGTAATGCGAATTTCCACCAAGTATTAAATAACCAAATTTTTAATGATAATGTTGGGTTTTAAAAAATGCCCGTGCTATTACGTTCATCGTTACGTTAGCCTTTATGTTTATTTCCAAATGGCATTTCTTAAATGGCATATATTTTTCGTCATTTCAATTTTCATATTAATTTCATATTAATTTCATAGACAAATTTGAAATAAATAAAATACACAGACAACCAATACTTTACTCTAGTAGGCACCATAGACGGTGCGTCTGACTAGCGAGTCATCTGCGTACGTGTTGACTAGCCTAACGACTACACACAATTGAGTCACTCAGAGTCATGACAGAGTCATGTCGGTGTAACTAACACATATATATTTTCACTAACACATCACAAAAATCAAACTTTTGGTTCAACACCTTCACCACCAACAGCGAATAGAAAACTTTTATTTTGTTTCCTACTTTTCCAACAACGCTGTGGCGCACAGTGGTCGGATAAGCCATGTTTTACGCGAAAAAGGCATATTTTAAAAACGTGACAAATTAACCGGGATAAAGCTTTTCTTATTCAGAAATGTCCAACGAACTCAAAACCGATTAGTATTTTCAATAATATCTGATGAGCAAGTCGTTGAACCCGTTTATGTACTTCAATGATTTCGATCGTGGCACGTTCTAAAAGTTATGAGTTGATTGTTTTCTTTAACATTTTTTTATGGAAGCTTTCAATTGAAACATTAATTTCGGGTTTGGTGTTACTTTTTAAACATGGAAAATGATGTTTTCATATGAAATATTACATCATAAACATTGGTTGCTAAATTATCAACGCCTAAATAACACGGCTTATTTTTCAAGAAATATTTTTTTTTTCAAGAAGGTATAACTAACTCGGATCCTAATTTCTTTACCAAAAAGTAATGCAAAGAATCCCTTAAAAATCTACTAAAAGAAAAGTTGCGCATACTCGCGTCAAAAAGAGTGTCGGCCATTTTTAATTCACTAGACCAACTTTAGCAGCTGTTTCAATTAACATAAAGTGTATTAAAATATTAAATATTAATGTAATTTATTCTATAATCAGCATCATATCACTTATAAGGTGTGTCTTAACAAAGTTGAAGTCAATTTTCGAAAATACAGTAACGAATCCAATATGGCATCCAAGAATTTGAAAAATTACTCAATTTTCCTGAAATTTGGTATTTCGAGGTTCTTAAGTTCGCTTATTACAAATTTCAAACTAGTTTTTGAAAATTCAAAACCCAACATCCAATATGGCGTACGATATTTCCAAAATTTCAAACCTGAGTAACTTTATTTTAAAATGAGAAAACTGTTTGGAAATGACAAATTTCGTATAAAATAAAAAAGTTTTAAAAAACTGTAGGGGCCCAGATCAAATTTTTTGGGATAAATATATATCAAAGTTTTAATTTGGCATAAAATTCGTGATCAGCATGTCAAAAAACGTAACAAGTGGTATTTTCAAAAAGATTTTCTTGACTTGGAGAAACTGGCAGTTGATTTGACAGCTGTCAAATGTCAAACTGTATATTTTATGACATATTCGGAATTAGCATTACAGCACTACTACGATCCCGCAGTTTTATTATAATCGTAACAGCCCTCCTGATTTTTCACGTAAAACATGGGTTCTCCGACCACTGTGTGGCCGCTCAATTTTTGTGGCATCAGGCGGCAGATGGCTACATATGCTGGTGTTAGTGTGGCAGCCAAAGTTTCACTTCAATGTCACACACTAGAAAGCGTAGCTCAGAATAGCAGTAGAATTCGAAAGCGTTCGGTCAACTCCTTATGGACCTTGAGTTGCGGCGCAAATTGATTTAGTAAATGGAAATTTGAAAGCTAAAAATTTAATAAAAGTAGTAACTCAATTTTTATTTTATCAAACCATCTGCCGGCAGAAGTTTTTTTTTTTATTGCAAAGCTTAACACATTTTGCTCTCTTCTAATATTAGATTTTAAAGTTGTTTTTTTTTATAAAATGATGATCGAATTGCAAATTTTAACTAAACAGCTACAAATGTCAACGGGGTTTCAATCAGTCTTAAATTTTCTATACACTCAACTTCCGTTGGCTCGCTCCACTCTGCACACAACGTTTATCTTCTCGCTCCAACGGCTGCACCACCCTGCGCCTTCAGCTTATTCAGCAGCTCCCAGTAGAGTGACGACTGCACCGATGACTCCAGCACTTTGCGTTTGTTACGCAAATACACTTTTCGATTTCCTTTTGCCTGCAATGCGCGATAATTATTCTCCAACGTGTCCCCATGGCCATCGGACATTTTGTGGAAACGCATTAATTGGCTGTGCGTAATGTTGATTGGTTGCGAGAAGATTACCCAAGTGACAGCTTGCGAACAGGGTGGCGTTGTCAGCGAGCCGGCATAGGTGTAGAACTCNTTCCGCGGTATCCATGTCGCCGAGTAGAACGGAAAGCGTAAAGTTTTTGATTTCCGTGGAACGATTGAATTCGGAGATTGATTCTAAAACATCTACAACCTCATTCAAGCCTTCGAAGTCGGTGCTGGCCGTACTCTGCAAAGTATGTAAATAAAGCATTTGGCTGTAGAGAGGACTACTATAATTAAAATAGAATTTAACAATTTACCTCGTACAACACCGCCAACACAGCTAAGCCATCCTCGTGCTCGCGCGCCTCCTCCACCGACGCGTATTTGGTATTCCGGTGCAATAGATGCATTTCCATGGCGTAGCGTTGGCTGTTCAACACATGTTCGGAGCCGTGAGAGTCATTGGACCCCCAATGGAAGTGTAGGCTCTCCATTATGTAGGTTGTATTCTCGACGAGCGGTCCACCTGTGATGTACGCTGCATCTTGTCTGGTCGTAGGCAATTGTATATTGGCCGTGTGTCCGTTATTCTCACTTCTCACAGCTGTCCTATAGGGCACATCGTAGTGCACGAAATTAACTAGTGGCATGTCATAGGAAACGATGGCCTTTGTGTGTAGAGAAAGAGAGAAGTTGAGTGAAAATTTTAAATCGAAAAAAAAAATAGAATGGTGGCGTCACTTAGCCATATCAGCGACACTATGCAGGGTCCATAGCAATATTGAGGCGAATGAGTCGGCTAATGAGATGGGCAGATATCTAGAGCTCGAAGACTAATGACTTGTGGAACAAACAGAAAGATGATGAAAGAGATAATTATGGTTGCGGGTTAGTAGGCAAAATACGAGGGACATACTGAAACTCAATAGGTCTGCAGGAAGAGGTCTAACCGACGTCATCTCTGTGCTATAGCACCAATGCTTCGACGTTGGCGAATACCAATTAGTGCTGTCTGCAGAAATTTCCGTAATGAAGGTGAGGAAGATACTACAGTCCAAGCGCCTCCAAAACTTGGGTTCACACTTCTTCAACAGTCTAGGTGCGATAGCGGAGGTGGACCTGTTGGATCGCCTCGTCTTCAGTAGGGATAGAAATTGGCTCAGTAGAATAATGACTTGAAATTACTTAGCTACTCTATCGGTTATGTGTACGTGTCTCCTCCTGACACTCGCTAAAAACTAAAAAAGGGCACTCACAATGGACAATTCTGTCGCCCTCCTAATATAACCTAACCTACATACCAAAGTATCAAAAAATTTTCAGGAAGTAATTTTTATTTGAGTTACAAGCTCACCATTTTAATCTAACGGTGAATACTTACTTTGCTGTCACGGTTAAGGGAAGAATGTCGCCAGGTCATTGTTAACGCTGATGGCCTGGCGACAAGTTCTGCGTGACCTGCTTCAAGGCCCTTTGCCCGAGTACAACTTTTTTCCTAGAACGGTTTAAGCTGACTGAAGCCCTAGAGGCCTTGATTCCCTTTCTACCTGTGCACTTAATCGCGTAAACTAGAGTTGTATGTTGCAATGCTGCAAGATTAGCGCTGGACAATACTACTATACTGAGGAATCATTTCCAAACAAGTTTCCCCTCAAGGGGTGAATATAAAGAGGATTCAGTCTTGAACTCGTACTCGTATTTTGAGTTCTCACCGGACCGGGTATGAAGTCGAACGACTCCCGTCGTAGCTGCCGTGAAGTGGAGAAAATCTAAATCGTAGAGCATTGCCAATGCCACTGCCCCGAGTTGACGAGGGTTCGCGTACGCTCGTGCCTGCACTATTCTTTGGAATGCATGTCTGAACTGGATATAGCCAGTATCTACGATTTTGTGCGCTTCATTAGAGCTATAAATTAATTTTATTTCTTAAATAAGAGGAGATATGTAAGAACTCTCTAATATGCCCTTTTTCTGTGGTGGATGAGGGTAGCCAATATAATCGAATCTAACCTCATTTCTTGGTTCAAAAGAAAAAAAATTTTATCGGGCCACAGATATCAATAACAAAACTGCAGGACGAGCGCGCACCATTCTAATTTTTAAACTTTTATTTTCCTAACATAAATATTTATTTTAACTAAAACTTACCTCATTTGAATTTAATTCAATCGGTGATTGACGATTAAAGCTGCATTGCTGATAGTTGTCATACCATTTAGACTGATGCTCATAGTCAAAATCGCTACCTTAAAGTAGATATACATCGTTGTATTATTTCAAAATAGAAATTACCTTTTCAAAAATTGGAAACTAAGCATATAATTTAAATATTTATAACAAAAACAATATAGAATATTAGCATAATAAATATAAATATATAACTTGAGCATATATCACAGTCTTTTTTTTTTCAAATGGAACGTTTTTCAAGGAACACAATGCTTTTATCCACTGAATAAATATCCTTTAATCTTCAAAGGACAGCCTTCAACTGACTGTAATCTGAAAATGTGGGAAAATAAAATTGCCATTTTGCCTTTTTCGTTTAAAACTAATCGGTTATTTAAACAAGAATATACAACCGCTTGACCTCACCTATTTTTTGAGTATATTCACTCGACAGGCGCTGTAATGAGATTTTAACATTTCTGATTCAATTTTAATATCGTGTATGTCATATGTATGAAAAATGCATAGATAATTTCAACGTTATAAATATAATCTCAATTATAGAGTTCACAGGGTGTTGCATACCATCGTGTTGTGTATGTGGTCAACTTCAACAGCTTAAATAAATGTTTAGAGGACTTGAAACTACAGCCAAGTATTTTTTTTAATACATTGAAATTTTTTAATATGACTTTTATGATGACTTGCGAAAGTCCTTGATATAGGCTGCGTTTCTTTATACATTCCGGATAATCCCATTTCACAGCCGGAATAAACAGAATACGTTTGAAATATACGTTAACATATCATCAGGAACGTTCTAAAGAATAAGTAAACAAAAAAGTTTATTCCAAACGTTCAGAATGAATAAAGAAATACAGCCATAGTTTTAGCCATGATAAANGACAGTATACAACACCATGTGAACTCCTTAAGTGTTTCAATAAAGAATTTAATCAATATTTTTCACTAATCTAATTTACTGATGAAGTTAAGCTGCACTTCAATTGAATAATCTTTTTTAACGCTTCATACGATTTAAAATATGAAAATAAATTTTTAACGTTTTTATTTCAGTTTCACTCCTTTTGCGGCAAATTTTCACACACCTTTTACACCTTTAGAAATGCAAATCGAGCAGAAACCCGCAAATAAAATTCCAAATCGTTTCATCTTCAATATTCTAAGTGTAAAAAAATTTGTTCATAAAAATTAAAACTAAACCGCCGTACATAAATTATTTTGACACAGATCACTTTCTATGTTGAAAATCGACTGACAAGGCTGTAGCAGTTATTAAACAAATTTATACAAATCATTTTGTGAAATTATTGAATACATGTACATACATACATACATACATACATATGTCTAGACTTTATATTTGTCGACATAAAATCAGCGCAGATTTCTACGTTAATCGAAATTTCACAGAATGAAGAATGTTTACCGGTAACGGTATCTAAGACAATAGTAATAGTTATAAAATAATAAAATGTGTTTTTATTGTATTTACCCACGACACGATAAAAAAAAAGAACTCAGACAGTCCGCCACAAGTTTTGCTGTAGCTAAGTATTTTGTATTAAAAAATTTCCATTCAATAAAGGTATATGGGTATGTACAATGCATGTACATATCGTCGTTTAAAGTACAAAACCGCGTATCGTCATTCTGCATAACCGCGTAACTAACATTTGCTGCCAAATGTGTACAGTGGCGAAAATATATATAGGGACGCTTTGGCTATTTTTTTTTTTTTGTTTATTTAATCTTTATTCTTTTTTTTATGAAGGTGCAGCCCATGGAAAATTCGACAAAAATGTTTGAGCTAGCTCTGACTTACTGTCGATTTATTGAGATTTCTTTTGTTCATTTTCATTTGTGTTGTTCATTTTCTCCATATAAAAAAAATTTTCGAACATATCGTACTTTGTATGGAAAAACAACATTGCAAAAAGTGTATCCACGTCAAACTTGAACTTTATTCTTATTATATGATAGACTATAAAGCTCCATACCAAACTTTTATTCTAAAAATTCTGATTAAAAGGTTTTAAAATTTTATACAAGGCTTAAAATTGGTATTTAAGAGTTTTTTTTGGATAACGTGCGATGTATTCTTTCATTAAAGTATAATAAAACGTAAAAAAACAATTGAAAAATATCCAAAACTTGTTTAACTATCTCGCCCCTGGTTACATTTTCGCCACCGTATCTGTATGTAAATATACCACATACACAAATCTACATACATACATACATACATACATAAATAGAACTTACCCTGCAGAAAATAGTACTAGCGTAGAACTAGACCGTTTGCCGACATTACTAGTTCTAGCGTAATACGCAAGCCATGCCTTCAACTGTCCAGTTTTACATGGCGATGTCAATGGCGGTGGCAATTGTCGCCCAGTGCATTACTTTACAACCAGTTTTTAACCGGTTCGGTTTTGGACAGTTTTTTTTTTTTATAAGAAAACGTATTTGAGATTCGATTTTTGCATATTTTTCTCGTTTTTTTCTTTTATTTTACAGATTCCATTTTTGTTATTAAAAAAAATAAAAATTTGTAAACTGCACGTNACAATTTAAATTCATTAAATTTGAAAACCCACAACTGCCTCCACCGCGATTTGAACTCGCGACCAACGATGGTTGAGTCGGAGGTCTTCTCGCTGAGCTACTTTCGTATTGTACGAGTAGTGAGCATTTGCACATTTACACCGCAAATTTCAACTGTGCCGCTCTGCATTCCTTTTGCACTAGTTAACTAGCGCTTTGTCAGACTGTCTCTAAATTTTACTGCAGGGTATGTACTCGTTGGGTACATAGAAATCATTTGTCTCACATACAAACTGCCATGGATACTTGGATATTTATGTAACTCTACTCACTCGTAGAATGGGCTCTGCAACCGGAAATTATGATGAGCTGCAAATATATGTATGTACATATGAGCGTAATCAAACATACACATTTATATATTTGGTTATGTAAACTTACTCATGCAAAATATTTGCTGATTTTGATTAACCTGTTTTTTTTTAGCGTTGTTTGAACAAAGGTGCGCCCATATGATTTAATGATACTCAACTCAAAACAGATTAGGTTCAGCTCGTGAATATTGAAATTTTATAACGACGTCACATATACCCATACATTAAATCACACATCTGGGTGCCGATTTTTCGATTGGATGTGTTTTTCGAATTGCCATCATAAAGATATCTACTTATCGGAAAAACTTACATGGGTGGTTATTTTCCACATTTGACACCAATAAAATAAGGAGGCTTTTTTATGAGCCTTTAAAGCGATTAGACTTTCATGTTCTATTCCTTCTTTGGATTCAAAATCCTAACAATTTTTGTAGATCTGAATAAATATGGCACTTGTTTCTCTTTGTTTAGTATATCTGCTGCGTTGCGGCATATCATAAACGGTACTTTATGTTGGCTAAAAATTATTCTCATTAGTCAAAACATATTCCTTGTAGGACATTGATTTTCCCACTTAATTATCTAACTCCTTCCATTTGGACAATGGGACCTTCATGTAATAGATTTGTTTTTAGAAACAATGCTTTAGTATTAGTACTTATTTTAAAATGGATGACAAACCAGATGCATGACAATCTCAGTGGTTGAAAAATGCCATTAAGGCAGCTGCTTGTATGAAAACATATCCGCAGAGATGAATCCCATTTATTTTCAACGCAAGTAGATAAAATGCATACACGCATTACAACTTAAGTACTTACATGCTTGGTTATACACTTTTATAATACATATGTAGTATACATTCATATATTTATTTTGTGGCTTTGCCACTAGAGATTGCAAAATGGGGTGCCGAATGCATTTGACCAGATGCGCTTGCCAATGCACACAAAGAACCCACAAGGAAAACCTGAATATATGAAATTTCTAACCTACATATATCACTTTTTGCAATGCGGACGTTGTTTAGTTTTTTTTTTTGGTTTCGCTGAATCTATATTTCACTTTTTAATTACCCCTTTAATTTAATTAAAGGCGCATCCCTGTGGGGACCTATATTCGGAGAAGAAAGGTCATTGAATTCTTTGGTCTTTGCCTTATCATGTTTTTTTTTGTACCAGCCTCAAATTCAAATTTTTCATAGATTTTCTGGGGAAGCCCGTAGTTCAATATGCATCAACTGAGCAAAAATCGAATGGCGATCCTCGAATTTTTTGAATCAATTTACGGATCGAATTGGAACTAAAAAATCGGCAAAAATCGGATAATCGATCTTCGATTTAAAAACAGCATCTCCAGTACAGACGAAGATGTATGTACTCTTCCCTTTTCTTCTCACCCCCTCTCTTCCACTTGCAAGCAGAATTGAATTCAATTCTTGAACCCATCTTGCAATAAACAGGTGAAGTAATAAAGCAGCTATCTCGATTTATTTTCTGTTAATCGGCTATCTTATAAAAAAATTTAAAGGCAAATTTTCAAATAAGATAGTATAAAATCAATATAAATCCTTCTTGTCGCTCTTATTACTTCACCTGGTACAATTTCACCTTGACTTCAATCGTGTAAAACCCGTCATATATATTTTCAATTTATGACATTATTTATGTATATAAAATGATTTACATACATATATCGTCGCTTGGCGTGCAATACCGCGTATATGATAGTCCGAAAATTTGCAAAAGTGCAAATAAAATTATATTCTTCTAAACTTTTGAATGGTTTTCTAACTGAACTTATTTAAATATGAGCTTCTACTAAAATTATTGCAAAATATATTCATAAGTTATTGCGATGTATTACATTTTCTTTAATTTTCATTTACCTAGCAAGTATTTGTAAATTCATTTTTGAATTTTATTTGAGAAATAATGTCGGAATCGCGGCAATTTTGAACACAATTTGAATGTAGTTCCCAAAGAAAATGGTGATTTTGTGTTTGGGGACTTCGATTTTGTGGATTTTGATTTTGGCGATTTTAATTTGGGGATATTGTAGTACACTAATTTTATTGTTTGGAAGAGCTTTTCCTCCAATATGTGGCGTGCGGCTTGATGTTTCCGCACCTAAACTTTTACGCCGACCCCGAACTGTGATTGTATTTTTATGAGAAGCTATTTTTCAAGGCAGAATACACTCAGAGCTTTGCCTAAATTATAACTTTAACAAAAAACATATATATATATATAACAAAATTACAAGAAATACTCTTCATTATTTCTGTTGCTTGAGAAAGTACACTACCGTTGCCCTGCCCTAATCCACATACATTCGTGAACGTACAGTAGCGTGGTCCTTAAATAAATTTTTGTCCCGATTGCAGACGGTTAAGGCACGTCGCACAGGGCACAAAGTATAGTTTCCTCTATAGAGACTCAAAAAATTAAAATTATTTTTTTTTTTTCATCACATAAAAAATTTGGTCTCGATTGGAGTCCATTAAGATGTCTCGCAAAGGGGTCAACAGCCAGATATTGTAGACCCAGCAATTAAAAATCGATACTACTATAGTCGAGGCTACCACTACGTTTGGTCTCGATTGGAGTAGGTTAAGACATCTTCATAGGGTAATCCATGTTCGCCACGCCTTAACGGACTTCCATCGGGACCAAAATTTAAATGTGATATCTTCGACTATAATAGCATCGACTTAGGGGTTGATGCTTAGAAAATCTGATTAAAAAATTTGTAAGAATTTAAGTACCACCCTAATGTTCATACATACATATGTATATACAATCGGACACAAATGTCGATTATTTCGTATACATAAATTATGTATTCAGACAATATACATACATATGTATAAAGACGTTTTCTTACTAATAATCCTACAGCGTTATTTTAACATTACTCTGTATTTTATTTGCAGTACCCAAAATAATCAATTTAAATTAAAATATCCAATTGCTTAGCCCCAAAACAAAATTTGAGGGTTCAACAATTTTCTAAAATAAATATCCCATTGACGACGGTCATCGCCTGCTGATCGCTACACTAAGCTTGCTCCTTTTTCTAGTTCCACTTGTTCGAATAACAATTTGCCTATAGTTAAAAAAGACATAGTTGTATATTTACACAACAAATTATAAGAAATTTATCACAATTCTTACAATAAAAATGTCAGCGGCCAGCTGAGCGATAACTTTAAGCCGATGTCTATAAAACACTGATTGTGAGTAAAAATGGAATGAGTGAAAAAGGAATATAAAATACTAGGTTGCGATACTTTCTTTTATGCCTTTCATTAGTCCAATGTCGACCGTTTGTTTCGGCGATGTGCAGCTCAATGCCATAAAAATGGTCCCTTTTTTAATTTTAGGCGCATTTAACGCCATCAATCACGCGTCCGAGCCTCAACGCCGACAGCAACGACAGCAGCGGTGTTCGCAAAGTTCGTTATTTACCAGCGAGACGGTTGCTGGGGCACCAAACACAACTGACACAGCTGGGCGGTTAAAAGAATGAAATGACAGAGGTAAACAAGGGGCAAAAGCAAACAATGGCAGCAATGGCCACAACGGCTGTAGCGGTCATAGCTTTTCTTGGTAACGGCGAGTGTAGCAGTGACATGGCATGCCAACATACGTACATATGTACGCTACATGCAATTGTTCGTATTGTCCGTTTTATTTGTTTTATGATATGTCTACATACATATGTACGTACTTGTATTTGTTTTTGTTATTTTTTATTTTTTCTGGCGACCCTAAAACTAACGGATATTCATTTTGTTGTTTTTAATTTGCCAAAATTTATGTTGACGAATTCTACGAATCGCTGGAAAATTAATTTCCCCTTGCTCATTCTACCGGGCTGTGGTAATTAATGCGAGCCCAATTGAGCAATCTAAGAACTTTAAATAGAAATATTTTAAATGTATCTATTGTATTGCTGGCAGCAGTCTAAAGAGCTTTTCGAGACATTAAAGGCCAGTGCCAGATTTTGGCCTCTTTCTATGTGCATCAACTTCAGGGTAGCAGCTTAATTCGCTTTTGTTTTAATTTTGGATACAAAATTTTTATTTGAATAGAGTTATCGATCGATTATACCTAAATTTTAAAACAATATGAGAATTTTTTCTTTGATTCAAATTTGAGACATTAATTTAGTATTGTATGTATGTATAGCTGCGAGTAAAATAATGGCAACAAAATTCAAAATGATGCTGTGGGTTTTTTATAGTTAATAATTTTCATTTAATATATGCACTTGGATAAGGATCGATCTATATATATATATATAAGAAACCGCATAAATAAATATTTCAAAGCTTGCACATAAACTTAAAAAATGTTAATCAAAATTTCGATTTTCGACAGTTTGAGTATGCAGTTTTGTAGCCCATTCAATTTCAGTACAAAAAAAGTGCGAGTTTTAGTTCGCTAAAAATTACGATTAATTTTTTAGATTTTTTTTTTTGTCGAGGGAGTTGCGCATTTTCTTCATTATAACGTATGAACAAGAATAATTTTTTTATGGAAGCAGAGTGGTTACCATCACTCGCTCATGTTTGAGAAATCTCAGTGCATCAAATGCTTTGCATATTTCAGCGCTTATAAAAGCGTTCATATTGACTTTTACCATAATTCAATCCCTCTTGCCACACAGTCACAACTCTTGTATGTATTTATCATTGTACTGCCGCAGGACATGCACAAGGGAATATTCTGAACAATGTGAGGCAAATCAGTCAAGCACACTTACAATCTGCGTTTTACGATTTATGGCGCTGAAAATGTAATGACTGCTTCTGCTATTTCGCCACTGCTTAATGCCAGGAAGTACTTGACTATTGGTTGGCAATGGAAAATGCATCTGAATTGGACGCACTCGTCATCAGCGTCACAGGCGATTTTTCGAAAGTTTCAAACCAGAATGTTCATTTCGAATGAACTTCGTTGGGGGCAATTGTAGGTATGTTTGTATGTGCTATATATGTATGTATACCGCCCTAAAATTTGTGTACATCTCGAACGCAAATCGAGCAGCCAAAAATGTTTATTGTTTTCCCTGCGGGTTTTGAATTTAGTTTACTTTTCAGGAAATCGGCACAATTACCGTTGGCCCAGCATTATATAAATACATTCTAAGCAACATTTTGCTACTTTTATAAATTTTACGATTTGATATCCTGTTTGTTTCTTAGTTGAAACCGCAAAATTTTGTTTACTTAATTTTGAGCATAAATTTAATTAATTTACATAGATAAAAAATAATAGCAAAAGCGAAGAAAATTAGTTGCATTGGTTACACCGTGCGACAAAAGCAAAAAAAAATATACCCATACTAATTTTCTGAATTTAATGAATTTTTTAAATAACACAGGTTTGCAAAAAAAATTATTTTTTTTGTTGTCACTGAACCCGAGTATGGAGGTCCCTTGATTCCTCAAGATCACCTGGAGGTCATGCCAAGGTCATCCCAAGGTCAAATTCCGATAAACTTTATTGAATTTTCAAGTTTATTCAATGAATTTTTCCCTACTTGACCTTCAAATGACCACGAACCTGACGTGACGGAAGCTAACGGACCTCGGATTCGCATTCAGCATGTCGAATAACATAAGGATATATAGGTTTGGTTTAATATACATACACTTTTTTTTTTGTAAACCTGTGTAATTTTTGTAATTGTTAAGTGGTTAGCTCCTCGAGACTATTAGAAATATTCAACTTTCTTTCTGTGCTTGAGTACAATTTAAGAATGATATTTCAAAGCGTAGAAGAGTGGGAGAGAAAATTGCCGTCTGGTAGTATTGCTAGCTATAAAACATAGTTCGCTCAATATCTGATACTAAAATTTGGGTTCAGCATTCTTACGAAACCAGCCCAGTACCCATATTTTCGGCTGTAATGTTATGGCATATCCTGAAATTAGATTTCTTAATTTTTGGTGGAAAAAAACTCATTGCTTTTCAAGATAAATTAATAAATTGTTCTGAGCTGTTGGCGATATCTAAAGAAGAGGACTAAACAAAACCCTTTGCACCCGATTCGGTACCCAGTATATGTGGCTTATTTAGAAGGAAACTTAAAGGCCGATGAACTTCCGAGCAAAGACATGACCAAGTCGATTCTTCTTCACTCCATATCAAGGCAGACTACGACGAAATTTTAGAGGGAGTTTTCATTAAGGCCAAATTTCAGATGCCCTATTTAAGTAGAGATTGTTGATTAACTTGAAAAATTAATTTTCAGATCATACATTTAATCTGCACTTAAATGGCAGAGGTATGCAAGCCTGTTTTTTGTACAGAACAACCAAGACTGATAGATATATTGTTTTATCAATCTTGCCAATTTGAAGGAACAAGAAACCGTGTTGCCACTTGTTTGGCATATTTACATAAAGTTGATCAGTAACCCAGCGAAAACTAAATACCATTTAAATAACAATCCAAAACTAAACTTAAGTGTACATACCTATATAATTTTGATTTCGGTTTTCATCTATATAAAAAAGTTGAATATGTAATTAAGAGGTAAAATAAAATATTTTAATTTTAAAGGCAGATTATACATTTTTACTGTACTACAAAATAAAAGTATTATTCTGAATTTTATGATAAACCCCAACTCTTGGTTCTATTTTTTAAAATAAACCGTGAAAACATATTTTAACCCAAAGTTTTTATGATCGTTATAAGATGGCTATATGTCTAAAAGAAAATATAATTGTTGTACATCCTTTAAATATCTCTTTGAAAATTAACACTAAAAAAATCAATTTTTTTCCTCATTCCTCAGTACATACGCTCTCTGTAGACTATATATACANATACATCCTTTAAATATCTCTTTGAAAATTAACACTAAAAAAATCAATTTTTTTTCCTCATTCCTCAGTACATACGCTCTCTGTAGACTATATATACATATAAAACGTTATCTGCAACTGATTTGAACAACTTCCTGAACCAAAATAATCAAAATATACACCAACTAACAACCTTCGATATATTGCATACATATATGCATTGAAGAATGAAGAACACTCATACATATTCTTACAAACATGCAACGTATACATATGGACATGGATTGCACCACGCTGTACTCCTAACTTGCACTGAATGCTGCACACAAAAATGTTACAGCAAATATTTTGAACGACAGAAGCTTGAGTCAAGAAATCCTCGAGCACATTTCTCTACCGGCATGCCGTTATGCATACTTGTAAGTACATACTTATGCTACTTATTCCACACATATTTATTACTGTACTGTTACTTGTATTTCTGTGCCTGCATTTTGACAAGCATACAGGCATAAAAACATGACCCAAAAACAAAAACCTATACAATAGTTTCACAAAACCGACTATGTATTACAACGCAGCTGCAGTATGTAACCAGTTGGCATGCCAACCACCGCTGCTACTCTATACTCTCCTCCACTCAAGTGGTCTGCCACGCGCTGGTAGGTTGAGTGAAGGTGGCAAACCCAACGGCTGACTGGTTAGTTGGTTGCCATTTTCGGCAACTCCATCACACCGACAACATGCAAGGACTTCCTTCATTTTAATTTTCCTTTTACTTGGCTGTGCGCCAAAAACTATGCTAAATACCAACGTCACATACCGTTAATGTTGGTCGCACGCACAGAGAAACACCCGTGTACCTACCCAGCAGGCAAAGCTGCTAGTTGTGAACTAGAATGCTACCAGTTTGCGTTTCATTTCAACTGGTTCACGTTCTATCCATTTTCAATGTTAACGACTGGTATTTTTAATATAGCGGTATTCAAGCCCTCGGGCATAGACATATTTTAAATATTTTTTTAAGTATGTACATAAATTTGTTAAATTTATTGCTATTGTAATTTTTTAATTTTATTTTTAAAAAGAAGCAATTTTTTTATTTCATTTAATTTTTATGGTATAAATATTTATTTAGATTTATTTCACAAGTAATCATTTTTTTACTGGGTACTTACGTACATACTTGGCATATACAAATGTACATTGCATTGCATACAACTGTGTAACGGTTAGGTACACATACATATGTACATACATCTGCCAGTTGGTAATATTTAGTCAGCTTGCTGAGCTTCTGGTTGCACTTTTCTCTTTGCTTTGTTTCGGTACTTTTCCAATTAACGGTTATCGTGCTAGTGAAAGCTGCATTTCTGTCAAGTAACGCAACTAAATACATTCATTTTTTTTTTTTACTTTTTCTAGCCATCTACAAACTTTGCAGAGTAACGTTCAATCAGCACTAAAATCCAATGCAATCCTAAATTTTTGTGTGCGGGCAAATCTTCTTTGCTTCGCATTAAATTCTCATTTCGCTTATTTGACCTCATACGAGTAAGTAGAGGAACTGAAGTAAAAAAAAAAAAATAGTATAATAGCTCATAAAAAGAAGTTTTCTAAATAAATTCCAGAAAGAAAGACCAAGAAGCTATGATATCTATACTTTCGAACAAAATTACATAGTCAAACGAATTTTTCTCTTTTTAACGAATATACATTGCCCATGCAAACAGATTTAAAATCAGACGAAAAAGAATAAGTGTTCATAGTAGAGAGCAGCACTAACTACCTCTCGTTGACGCATTGAATTATAACAGTGCAATTTTGTACATTTTCAGTGAACTCAGACTAAGCTATAAAACATACCCTTCCCAATATTTCGGCAACGTGATTATTGCCGATAAACAATTTTTTGAGTGCTCAGAAGTCCAGAATGAGTATTTCTTTCGTCATAACTATGATTGTGAGATGAGTCAACTGGACAAACACATTTCGGACTCTCCTGCTTTCATAAATTCTGAGTTGAACAAAAAAAAAAAAAAAAAAAAAAAACANTTAATTTTGAGCCGTAGATTACGGCCCTGTATACCGTTTTTCTAGATCAGACATTTTCGCAAGATATTTGCATTTTAAATTTTTATTTGAAAAAAAAAAACAAAAAAAACTAAATTTAACAGGAAAAATATTTAAAAATAAAATAATTGTATGTAAATTTTTGGATTGGTGTTAGAGCGTATTAATTTACAAAAACATCAAGCTATCAACGACGAAAATTGATTGACAAATACAAGTTGTAGATATAGAAAAGGCAAAGGCAAAAATAAACAAGTAAGAAAGTCTAAGTTCGGGCGGAGCCGAACATTAAATACCCGGCGCAAGTATTAAATATATGTTTCTTCACCTTTCCGAAACCTACCGCTAGATGGTAAGCCGGGGTGTAGCAATTTTGAAAAGATTTTCGGCCATTTGGTATGGTGTGCGAAGGCCAACAACTGTGCCAAGTTTGGAAGAAATTGGTGCAGCGGTTACCAAGATATACACATGTAACCATAAGTGGGCGTGGCTACGCCCATTTTCCAAAAATTTATAATATTCTTATTTTTCGTCTAAAAATTATTGTAAATATCAATTTTGAGTGAATTATCTTCAGTAGTTACTAAAATATCGCAGTTTTCGTATTTCTGGAAATTACCGTTATATGGGAAGTGGGCGTGGTTAAAGTCCGATTTCGCCCATTTTCAATACCAACCTACCTTGGATTAAGGGAAACCTACATACCAAATTTCGTTGAGATATCTCAATTTTTGCTCGAGTTATCGTGTACACGGACGGACGGACAGACGGACAGACGGACGGACAGACAGACATGGCTTAATCGATTTCTTTTTTCATCCTGATCATTTATGTATACATTTGTCTATATCTATCTCGATTCGTTTTGGCTGTTACAAACAACCGTTATGTGAACAAAATTAATATACCCTTGTGCACAAGTGCGCTCGGGTATAAAAAATAAAAAAAAAAGATTTGTAAAGCTCAAGGCAAAAATGTAAATTTAAACACTTTTCTAAGTGAAGCGGAAGATGAAGAAATGTATATACACAAAAGTAAAGGCATAGTTAAATATAAAGAAAAGGATCAGGATGAGGATAAAAATAAAGTAAAGATGAAGATAGAGATAGAGATAGAGAAAGAAATATTAAAATAATGGTAATTATAAAGAAAAGCATATAGATGGAGACACAGAGGCCCAGTCTGTGAACTATTTTGGGATCTATACAATAATCGATATTTTTATCGTTTTGTTATCGACATTTTTATCTATATTGTTATCGATTTTGCTATCGACATCTTCGGAAACTATCGATATTTTTAACGATTTTGTTATCGATACTTATTATCGATTTTGTTATTGGGTTCGTTATAGATATTGTTGTAGATTTTATTATCGATCGATATCGAAGATGATATCCATATTTTTGTAGATTTTGTTAACGATTATTTGTCGATTTTGTTATCGATATATTTATCAATTTTCTAAAATTTTTTTTTTGTTTTGTTATCGATATTTTGTTGGATGTTACTATCGATTTTGTTATCGACAGAGCATAAAGATAAAAATTAAGATAAACGCAAAATTAATAACATACATAAATGTAATTAGAAGGAACAGGGGGGTATAGGTAGTGATCTATATAGAAAAAAGACAAAAAATATAACCTTAAGCAAAAGTAGATGTATGTATGTAATAGATATGTAACTTCCAGTGTGGCCCAGGCGCACTTCCTTTTTTTGTTGCGGTGCAATAATTCCTCTTTGAGAATTGCATCGGGGCTGCAAATGTCCGATGTATCCTCCTAACTTGCATCTTCACAATCTAGCATCATGGCAAGATTATTGTTTAAACATCGTTGTTTTCCAAAGAATTCTTCATTATCAGCCGTCGATATGTTTAAGTTTGAAAATTTTCAACACAGGAGTAGTCCGAAGCTGAATAATTAATTTTGCACATATAATTAATTGTTTCATATTAAAAGTAGTTAAAATTATAAACCAATATGAATTTAATATATTGGAATTATTTATAAACTAAAGACTATTATAATTGCATACAGCAAAATGTTTTACCGTTTTTTCATAGGAAGACATTCAATACAACGAAATTATCAACCCAAATAAATCAATTAAAAGACCACAACGACTTAAGTTTTCGAAGTTAACCCTTTTGTATGTTGCCTAGCTATTGAAATATTAAAATTCCTTTAACAAATTCGCACCTGCCCTGCATTGAAAACAAAAACTCGTAGGGAAAAGCCAACGGCTGTTTCAAATATTTTTCCAACTGCTTTGATTTTAACAGCAAACAAGAAGAAAAAACTAGGACTTGAGGATATACGAGTACATATGTACTATGTATACTAGGGATGTTGCGAATTTTAGACATTCATGGAAGCGAATGCGGATGCGAATCCGGAAGTCAAGTATTTGTAAGAAACAATTAGGTAAATAAAAAAATGGAAAAGTTAGTAATTTTTAATAATGTTTATTTTATTTAGTACTTGAATTCAAAAATTGGAACATTATATTTAATAAAAAGTATTTAATAAGAATTGTATCGGGGCTGCAAATGTCGGATATATCCTCCTTACTTTCATCTTCACTTGAAGAACCTAGCATAATGGCGGGATCGTTGATTTAACGCCGCTTAAAAGCTAAACCAGATATGCCAGGTTTTTGTAAAGCATTTTTAAAAGAATTCTTCGTGCTCCTTCCTTTGGCTGTTTCAGAATTTGGGGAACCTGCAACGTCATTTGCGTTTTTCGATTTTAGTCTTTGTAATTCATTTTTAATACTTTGTTCTGCGACTGGTTTGAAAAATTTGTGCCTATAGCGAGCTAAACGGGTGGATATGGAAAATAAATTGTTATTTTCCAAGAATGAAAATTTTGAACAAAAGTCTGTTTTCAAAGTCGTGGCTGCCAGCCGAATCGGATTAGAATATTGATATTTTTTTATAAAAGTTTAATTATTAGAGTCACGGATGATGTGGGTCTCAGATAGTTGCGTAATTCTTACCTAATTAAAGGTTAGACATATAGCTCTTTAATTATTTCAGCATTAATAATAAAATGTTTAAAAGCACTTTTATCAAAGTGCATAAATGTGACATTTGACCAGTTTTGTTACACAAATACTCCCATGTGCGGCGCCCGGGCAACACAACCTAACAAGACATACTGGCTACAATTTGTCATTTTGTTTGCCAGATATACGTTTTGTCGGCGCACTTGCACAACGCGAATGCGAATGCGAATATCAAAATTAAAGCGGATGCCAATATTCGAAACAAGCGTGGTACATACATACCTACTTTGACACGTATCCATACTAGAGATTCAAATGGCTTATAAGCTTACCAACCAGGATTTGCCCAACTTGCTGAATTACTTTTTCATATAATAGAATGTTATACACATGTACACGTACTACATACATACATACATGTATGTATATGCACATGCACATGCATCCATACGTGCATGAGATTGTCTAACAGCATTTATTTTTCATGAACATCGAAAGCTTTTTACACTGTAAGCGAGTTATCAAAAATTCATTGCTAAATATTTTTCTATTCAGTTGTATGGAAACACTTTCAGTAATATACCTGCAAGCGTATACATATGTAGTATGTATGTATGTATAAATATCTGTGCATACCACTATTTGTGGTGCCCTGCTCTGCTTTTGAATGTTTTGCTGCTGGTCAACCACTTAGCTTTTTGGTTGGTCACTCTTGTTGCTAAAGCAAATAATTTACCTTGCTTTTCGGGGAAAAAGAACTTCGGATATGTATTATTTTCTAAGTTTTGTGAATTTCAATGCATTTCTTTACATACACGTGTGCTTTTAGAAAGCTGGCACAGTTTAGCGGCGTTAAATATTTAATTACTCCTGAAATTAATAAGTAATTTGTTTGTGGTTAGAGACAAGTTAAAATAGTAAGTAGTAATACTAGTAGAATGAATAAAAAAGTTTTCATTTCAAATGCAACCATATGCAAACTATATTTATATGAACATATGTATCTGAACATATACTTGGCTGGTTAGCTCAAAAAGAAAAAACAAATTTCGATTTTTGGTTTCATGGACTTTTTATAGATTTTCAACCGGGTAATTCCAATTTTTAGTTAAAAGTCGACTAAAAAATCTTTTAGATGCTAATTTTTTTAACTGCAAGTAGCATCTAAATTTTCGACTTTCCAATCAGTTCTTTCAAATGCGAGTTAAAATTGCTAAAAAATCGCGTTGTTTTCTGACTGTATTACGCTTTTTTTTTCATACAAAATAATTGTCGAATAAACTTTGTATGGAAGGCAATGCGTCAAAAAGTAAAGAAGTGAATAGCCTCAAGCACCTTTCTTTCCAAAACCGGACGATAAATAAACTAACGCCGCCCACTAGATTATTACAAAGGCATTGGAAATAAACTTTGATTTTTGGAAAGCTTTATTTTATAAAAGAAAAAAAAGACACTCAAGCAAAACTACTTCAATTATTTGCTTGCCATAAATTCACAAAAATCCACTCAAGTGTAAATACTGACAACCATTATAACAGAAGAAGCCCAGTTGTAAACCCGCAAGTAGTCTATGAAAACATAGAGTACTTATGCACATACTCGCACAAATGAATGCTCAACCTTTATAGTTACGTACAAACATATTTACACACATACATATTTGCATAACCCTAAATTTACAAGCAAGCAACTGCATACTTATTTCTTTGCAATACGTACATATATCCACAAATACAAATCAGCAATGGACGCAACGTTGTCACCAAATGAAATTTATCGGAGGATTTTTTATCATTTACTATAAAATCAACAAAGCGAATGCAATGCAAGTGTGCTTCGGTTTTGCCAACCCTTGGAATATAAGTTGCCACAAAACAAATAACAATTATGTGCTCAGCTGTCTGTTGCACTGCACACAAGAAATGAAGAGGAAGAAGAAGAAGAAAGAGAGGCGAGCAACAAATCTGTGCAACGCACTTCGGTTAGCAGGCTTAAAGCCTGATTATGGCAACTTAACTTAACGTAACTTAGAACTTAGAAAATCAAAATGAAACAGACTTCGACGTGGCATAGAAAGCTTTGTCACATACAGCCTTCGCGTCGCTTTGGCGTTGTTTCATTTTGACAGCAACGCAAGTAGCGCAAGTGTTTGCTGCAATGAGTGCTCTGACAGCGAATGTTTTTAGTTTTTTAATTTGAATTTTATAATTAAAAAACATTCAAACATTTTTAAAATAGAAGCATTTGGTCATCGCGGTCCTTATTCTGTTTTCTTTGTATGATTTTGTGTGTTTATTAGCAAAAAGTGATTGATTTCAAGAAAGGACTGTCTATGAGTGCAAAACGTCAGCGTTCGTGTTGCTTTGGTTAGCTGTCAAAGCAAGATACGTTAAGTTTCGGCTGTCCAAATATAAGCAACATCCGTTTACGAGAATTTTTACGTGACAGGCTCTAAATTACGTTAAGTTGCCATAATTAGACCTTTAGGCTGCAGATGAACAAATGTATATATACATACATATATGTATAAGACCA
Source organism: Rhagoletis zephyria (assembly GCF_001687245.7). Lineage (NCBI taxonomy): Eukaryota > Metazoa > Arthropoda > Insecta > Diptera > Tephritidae > Rhagoletis > Rhagoletis zephyria. The sequence goes on along the minus strand of NW_016162124.1, from coordinate 19,016 downwards.
GCATATTCTGCATACATATTTAGATAAACATGTTTGTATGTATGCATGTACTTAACTTAAAGACGCAGATCCACAAAACAATTCACATGCGAGCTCTGTTTATTTGGCCACGTATAAATAAACAGACAAATAAGCATGCATACTAACAGCCGAATATGTATAAAGAAAATGCAAAAATTTTCATTTCAACTCACCTGTGACACAAAGCAATAAAACTTATAGAAGCTAAGAGGCATACATTTATATATGTGTACTAGGAATTTTAGTCCCGGCATCCCGGGATACCGGCCTTTTTTAACTCTAGAAAATCCTGGGATTCTTGGCAAATAATTATGGGATTTACGGGATTTGTAATTTGCACTGATGGTAATAATAGAAACTTCTTAACCAGTGTTGGCTATATTTCTTTTTTATGTAATAATTAATATTTTTTTATAAATGTCTGAATTAAAAAATTCAGTGAAATGAGCTTAGAGAAGAAAACGAACTTAAAGAAGAAATTCCATAAAACTTAAACAGGTTCAATTCTTTGGTGCAAAAGGACTGGTAAGTATTGAAAATATCCTTTAAAAAATTTATCCTTGAAATTTCGCAATAATTGTTTTTGAAAAATTTTATGGTAAGGATTTATATGAACTCGATAATATCCTCGAATTTTCTGGATTTATAAATAATTGTTGGAAGTAATCGTATCTTTGAAATTACAAAATCCTTTAAATAAGTCCTGACGTCAGAGTGAAATAATAAAAACGCCTCTTTAAATAAAGGTTTCAAAACCATTGATTTATTATTTACTCCCTGGTAGGAGAACGTCCCAAACAATATAGAAGCAATTTTTTCAATTCAAGTTGTTGAAAAGTAATGGATATCTAAATCCCGGTTCTAATCCCGGGATGCCGAGATTGTGATAACGACATCCCGAAAATTCCGGGATCGTAAAAAGTGAAAAAAATTAACATCCCTAATGTGTACATGCCTATTTATGTGTGTACATATACAAAGTTGCAACTGACAAAGCCGCATATCCTTTATGCCTTTATTATCCTGTAGCGCTCTGTGCTACACTTTACTTTAAACTTTTTATGATCTTCATTCGAGTGGGCCCGTGAATGTGCGTGTAAGCCATGCAAGAGCTGCATGAACTATGACAATTACTAACAAATACTCGTATAAAAAGAGATACTCAAATTATGATTTGTATGACATCTTTCGGTGAAAAGTTGCACACTCTAACCTCAATTGCTTGCCACTGGCAAATATACTTTTGCATACAATTGGATTTTGCGTACTCATGCGGCATGCATGTCATTATACACATACATACATACATACATATTTGCATGCTTGTTTATGGTCTGTCTTCGTAAGCTTTGTTCGCCACTTTTGTGATTTACAAGTGCTCCGCCACTCGACGCTGACACTCTTTCACTCTTTTCTTGACTCCTTTCGGGTCATACTTAGTAAGACTTGCAACTGACAGCGCATTGCAACATGCCTGCTGTAAGACAAGATGTTGTTGCCGTTACACACACATTCAGTTCAAGTTGTTGTTGGTTTTTGGCTTCTTCTTTATTACTGTCTTGGCTGCCCTACATGTTATGAGACATTTTGTGTGCATGTGTGGGTATATGTATGAAATGTAGTGCCTTGCGTGCTCCGCCTCTTTCAACTTAGCTGCTCAGTTATTTTTAAGTCGAGTGTCATTATTCTATGCTGCTGTAGTTTCACTTTTCTAAGAACGCGTACGCTGCTTTGCTTTGACCTGCTCTGCTGCATTTATTACTTGCAATATTGACTGCAACACTTTTGTCTGGCGAAATAATTTTAAACAGTCTTTCAAGGAACAGTCATCGTTGAGAGCAGAATCTATCTATTGTTTAAATATGATGAAAAGTTAACTAGTCGTAACCTCCTTCCATTACTTAATTTGTCTCTTAAACTATCAAGGCTATAATTTCAATTATGATTTTCTTTTACCGCAAATTGACTTTTCAAAAAGGAAGAGAAAACCATCAATGAGATTCAGAGAATTCTAGACTGAATTTCTACTCAGGAAAATCCCTAAATAAATTAGGGATGAGCCTAAAAGTATGCAACGTTTGGAAAGGAAAGAAATTTTAGTTACATAATTTTACACAGATGTAGTTCTATTCAATTTAGAAATAATTGGGTGTAGCAGATTCCCACTGTAGGATCATTGTGATATTTGGGATTAGATTGTTGTTTGGGAGGATTTTTGAAGTCATTTCACATAAAGCAATGCAACGTAAAAGGCTTTGAAGAGCAATATTTTTACCAGTGTGACCAGGTTGTCCTTGTTGAGGCTAGATTTAGTAATTATATTGTTAAAAACTTTTGCGGTGACCTTTCCACTTATGCTTATCGCTTTTTTCTACTCGGAAGTATTTGACTAATTAGACAAATCTTTTTGAAAATTACTTTATTATATGTCAGAATATTGATCTGTAACGCTTGTGTACTATGTGGTACGACTGTGACATCTTTAGCTTACACTTGCCCACATACATACATATTGTTGTTTTACACGCAAAACAGCATTTTTTAATTGCAAGCATGTACTTAAGTTTAAAAATTTTACAAATGATGAGCAGTAGTTGCCAAAAGAAGAAGAGGAATGCATTTCACGTGCTGAAAAGTAAATCAACAACACTGGTGCAAGGCAGCGCCACATTGAAGTACTCACAAATGTGAAAGTTAATTGCAATCGCAGTAAAATAGCGCAAACAACACTAAAACTTAGAGAATAAATTATGTGAAATACTTCCGTTGCATTGACTTGCTTGCCGTTGCATCCTTAAGGTGAAAATAGTTCTAACTTCCGTTGTCTGCACCCACCCACAAATGTAGTTATGGAAGGGACTAGCCCTGCAAGTTGTCGTTGGGGCGGAACAAACGAAAACAAATTTTCCAAGCACTCAAACAATATTTCGCATTGTAATTAAGGTCCACAGAGAGAATTTAAAGGATAGAGATATGTATATGGGTGGAAAATAAAAGCTCTGCCTGCATCTTTAGCGCATAATTTCAAAAATGCCAAATGCTGAGTTGTGCCTCTTTTGAAGGCGGTGTGCGATTTCTCCTAATGCATAATTTATTCGCATCAACAACCTAAACAAATACAATTCAACTTCTAAGCATATCTTTCGTTGTGTTTTTTTTTATGTTTATGTTTTGTAAGCATTTCTGTAAACATATGTATGCTGACATGCCTACTTTTCCGCTACCTACTACTGTCTATATCTTTTTCCTACGAAAATCAAATTGCGGTAAATGGGCATTTTCCCTTTTCGGCTAAACCTGACAATGGGAGAAATTATTACCGTTGCTATTTACACTCAAACATTGTTTTGCTCCTTTACTCCCTCTCTTCAACTGCATTTTGCTTCGTACAAACCTCCCAGTTAGCGGCCTTAACGCATCACGGAATAAATATTGCCTAAACTTTAACAAAAAAAAACCCTTTTCAATAGCGCAAAAAAGGCACAATTAAATATACAAAAACAAGAAAATGTTTCTGGGAAAGGAAAAGCACAATCGTTGTCAAAAGTATTACAAAAAGCTTTGCCAACCTTCCGACGTAATTAAATGCATATATTTAGCAACAAAGCATTAAAAATTACTCATACGCAGCGGCGACCCTTTTGAGAGCTCACAATACTAACGAGGGGCAAATGTTTAGGGGCAACTGAGCCAATGTGAAAAATTAAGTAACAACTCATGAGCCGCGCTTTTTCGCTTTCTTTATGCACTAACACTAAAGCGGTAAGCATCCCTGCAGAAAAAAAATTATCAACTGATAAAAATAACCCACTTGTAGTTAGCTTTTTTGCGGAATTTCTATAAAATATATAACTAACAGGAGTAATGAAGGAGATTGTTTTCTTTAAACGAGTTTCTATTTAAATATCCTGCACTTCGCAAATACTTTTTCAAATTGAGGACAAATAAAAGGAAGATCGAAATTTCATATTATCATTTTGAAGTTATGTTTGACGGAGTTCGAGAATATGGGACCACCTACAGCAGAATATGGAAGCAAATATGAAGTGTAATAAAATAAATAAAGTAAATAAAAATATAAAAATAAAAAAATATTTTGTTTTTCCTATTGATATTTTTTATCCGAAAGTAGTTAGTTACAAGTTAGTTACATTAAATGCAGAGGTAACCACCCTTGACTACATCCAATGCACCCTTGACTATTTCGCGGCCATCGCCATAGAAATATAGTTAGCTTTCGTCAAAGAAAATATACAGATAATAAGTGACTTTTAGCTCCTTCCTAATCAACTTAAAGTTAGCTTATAGTTAGATACATTTCCTGCAGGGATATGCATTGCTTGTTGTTGTGGTTGTGAAGTTTTCAAAAAACTTTCGGGCAACGTCATCATCGCCGAAATGTTGCTGCTCCGAAGAAGTTAGGTTATTACTTTACCACATAAGTCATCATAATTTGCGCATGAAAGTGCAGAGTTGGTATTTAAGCAAAAATAAAACTGTTAGGCAAAGTGGCAGCGTAGCTACAAATGTGGGTAATTAGTTTCCACATATGCCAAACTTTTCTGCAGCCAACCAACACGCAATTAGCATCAACACCAGAACTGACACTTATACCCAGTGATTCAAATACACAGCCGTACTCATAGCATAAGTATGTATGAAGTCAATGGTAGCAGCGGGTGTGTAGAGTAAAAAATTTCGGAAATTTCATTAAACATGCACAAGTAGGGTAATCATATGCCTCTACTACTTAACCACAAATTACACCACCTTAAGTCTGCAAAAGCAAAAAAAAAGATGTAAAGTAACAACAAAGCGGTGAAAAACAAAAAGTACAAACACGTGAGCTTAATAGGCTTGTAATTAGAGCAATTTGTAAACTTTTTACTTTACTATTCGTTTGTGTTCACCTCTAATAAATCAGTTTCTCTTATAGATAATAAGAGAGAAAGCGCCGAAACAAAAATGAAAATTAATAAATATGTAAACCATATACCTCAAGCTTCGAGGGCTTATTTTCAAGACCCTTCTACCTGCAATTTTCACAAAAATTTACTTCTGCTTTACAAATCCACAAAAAAGCGCGCTAACTTTTGAGTTCTGACTTCAGGCTCAGATCAGTTGATAAGTTGATAAAGATCAGAACAAATTGAAGAGTAATAATCGACTGATAAACTATCTCAAAATACCTTTTTTCTGCGCTATTTAAGCTAATATGTATGTATGGTTATGATAATAACTTACAACTTTCAGAAACGTAGCCCTGTTTGCAAAATGTGAACTCGAGTAAACATAATTAAAATAAAAAAATATTTTTAAACTTTAAATGGAGAACCTTCAAACCTGTATCAATTTTAAAAGGTAAAATTTATCTTCTGTTTTCCACTTTCCATCTTACATTTTTTTGTTTACCAAAATATCGCGTTGGTTCAAATGTTCAGAAGAAAATTATAAAGTTGGAAAAACATGCTTAAAATTTTTCCAGAGAATTTTGCCCCATTCAATATTTTAAAGTATGTTTTTAATTACATTCACTTAACTCGCGTTAAGCATCCAAATATGTGCGATAAAGCACGCAGTCAAACCATACATACATACGTACTCATACACAAGAAATCCACTCGTTTTTATTTTAACCGTCTTCCGCCTTCCGCAATCGCCATACCATTGCCACTGACGGTACATATTTAACCATCTGCAATGCCAACATTGGAAAAGCTAAGACATGGAATATACATAAATGAATTGCCGAAAGTAAAACACCTTCCACACATGCATGTATACAACTTACCTTCCACAAGTGCTTATGATTTCCAGTCAATGTTGCACATTCCAGTGAAATTATATTAATACAGTGGCTGTGAAATTACTTTTAGGGGTGGTGAAAACACAAGCAAAGGATGTATAACAGTTTTGTACACACACAAATACACATACGGCGTGTTAACCCGTTACTAAGCACAGAGTCTGTAGCATAACAGACGAAGAGTTAAGACTCTAGGATCATTAAAATGACACACTGACGCCGAGACGCCTTTAACAGGGTTGCTACTGACGAGAAAAGAGACGAGAAAAGATACTTACCATCCACTTGAAAAAAATCGACCAAATCTGAAAAATATCTACCAATAACTTTTTTGAGTTATTTTATTAAAAACTATAGATTTGTTAAGTTTCTGAGTCATTTCAAAAAAAAAAGTGAAATTTTTACTAGGAACTTTTTATCTAATTAATGATATGGTACTTGAGATCAGTTTCCTTTAACCAAAAGCGAAAATGATGAAACTTAAGGTAACAACGAAACTTCATCATTTGAAAAAACTTCAATTAGAGTTCTTATAGACAAGTACAGTGACTCTAAAAGCCCGCTTGCTGATAATATTTTATCAAAAAATCATTACGCGTTTTCATTTGACCATTCACAACTCGTTTATTTTTCCACCGATTTTCTTCGTTGGTAGCTTGATTTTTTCGTAAAAGAAAAGTTTTAATTCAAATGAAAAAATTTATAAAAAATCTGTTATCTTTTAAATTTTTTCTCAATAACTGTCATTCAGCAAACATTTTTACATAGAATTCATGTAAATATTTTTCAGGTCGGGGAATTTTTTATTTCTGAAAACTTGCTTTAGTTTTCTCGTCCTTTTTAACTTCGCTCAATTTACCTTTTTCTCCATTTTAATTGGGAAAAACGTTGATCTAAACTTATCAATCGCTTGTTGACCCTACTGTAATAAAAATGCCATATTTTAACAATTTATATTTATTGGGTAATAATTTTTAAATTTGTATTTACAATTCTCGTAGGCCAATATGTACGTATATTAATTTTTAACTGAAATATTCTTGTGTCTTTGTACAATAAACTACAGAATCATATTTTTTAGCTAAGGTTTTAAATTTTTTTAAATTTCAACCGTTTGACTTACATAATAACGCGAAAGCCAGCTTTGAAATTGCGAACATCTACAACTTTTTTTCAGAATAAATTACATGTTTTAAGAATAAAATTGCAATTTTATCAAATACAAAAACCCAGTTAAGGCTACATTTACACTACTACAAAGCTTGTTTTTTATCCAAATGGTAAAATTGGAATTAAGCTCGATAACGACGAAAGTCTCAAAATGTTTACTAATTCGTCAAAATTCATTTAAAATTTTTTAAAATCTCTCCAGTGTTTTGCAAGTTTTTCGTTTTAAATGATATATTTCAGAGGTATGTAAAAAATAAAATAAATCTGAAATTCTATGAAAATAAAAAACAGTACTTATCGCCATCTGAAATGCAAAAAACGTAACAAACATAAAACGATGTGGGGACTTGTAGTTCCATGAAATCCATCATATCAATCAAAAAGTGAATTTGGAATTTTTTGAATTTCAGCGAGGATATTTGTTGCGTTTTTTTTTTTTTTGAATATATTTCTTTTTTTTTCTCTATTTTTTTTTTAAGGCAAGAGGTGGTCCCATACTATTTTTTCAGATCCGATCATTGTTATACGAGAATTGAAGTCGGTTTTATTTTTTTTCATAAAAATTACTTGTTTTTTTTTAATTTGAAAAATTTAGTGCGTTGATTATCCACGTTGAAATTGGTAATGCATTAGTAGAGAGCAGAATCGAATGCAAACCGTTAGAATTATGTGCTTACAATCGAAAGGAGCCTATGAAGAGTCGGAGGGCCGCGACTAATTTTTTGAAACTCTGATACTGGACAACTTTAAAAGTGCTCTGGGGTATAAAAGAAATCGATCTATGTAGGTGTGGCGGAATTACATAAGAAAGCCACTTATTTAAAATATTACGATGTGTGCACAAAAATGCGAATTCATATTCACTCGCGCCCCCTTTCTTATTCGTTCTTAAAATATTTCACACCAAAAAAAGTGACAAAAATACAACCTATGTACATTATACGAACCCTTCGCCCGATTTTCGAAAATCAGCAGGCAGCTGAGGCTGAAAATGTCCAATAAGGTTTTATTTTTTCGAAAAGGTCTAAAAATCTCTTTTTGAAATCGTTTGGTTTTGGTCGCGCGTTGTTATAAAACGGATTATGAAAATAAAACAAAAAACAAAACTTATACAACTTTCTAAAAGAAATAAATATTTTTTTTTTGTAACCTGCCTTCATTGGTTTATTTATTTATTATTAAAAATAATAATAGATTGGCGCTTACACAATATGTTAGTGTTTGGCCGAGTTTCTCCTCCGATTTGTGGCGTGCGTCTTGAGTTGTTACACAAAGCGGAGGGACGTAAAGTTTTACGCCTACTCCGAACCGCGATTGTATTTTTATGTGAAGCTGTTTTTAATGGCAGAGCCTGCCGAGGGGCGAAATAATTAGAAAATCACGAAAAAGAAAACAGCATGAAAAAAAAAAAACGTTGACGTTGGATTTTGTATTCTAACAACTGAAGGAAAGTGTACTAAAAATTACAGTAATGTTGCCATGTGTAAAAAAAAAAATTAATTCATAAAAGAAATTCTAAAATTGTTGGAATTGCCCATATGTACATATATGGAGGCCAATCATACGTAGAGACGTAGGCGTAGTATGGCACAGATCACTCATATGTCAAATATCTCAAAAATAAGAAGAGACACCAAAATAAATAAATTTTAAAAGTCTTATCAAATTAAAAAAAAATTAAAATTTTCGAATTTTTTTACCGATAAACAACATGAATTAAAAAAACATTTTTCGGTTCTAGCGCCCAAAGAAAAGCTTTTCTTGACGCAAGAACAGATAAAATAGGCGTTTAAAGCTTTTTAAAAATTTCACTGCGTTTCACGTTAAAAAATTCTACTCAACTAGACAATTTGTTCTGAATGCTCTATCTTGAAAGATTTAAAATACTGTTTTCTGTTTAGTTTTTTATCACTTTTTCCAAAATGTATGAGTAATGTTTAACAAATAAAAAAAAATTGGCAAATTATAGAACGCAAAAGAGTTAAAATAGTATACCCGATCGCAAATAAACACCTAATTTTATTTTAATACAATTTCTAAAGTCTATTGCATTTAATATGTTTGAATTTGATATGCTTGTTTTTATTCATAAGGCCCATTAATTAATTGATTTTAATTTTCATTGTCATTGCCATTGTCATTGTTGTGAATCATCGTCATTGTAATTGTTATTTTCGTTGTCATCGCCATTGTCATTGTCATCGCCATTGCCAATGCTACTGTCATTATCATTTCCACTGCCACAGTAACTGTCACTGTCATTGACTATGTTTATGTTTACATGACCTTCTTCCATACCAAAATATTTGTCTTCACCTTTAACTGCAGCTTTATCTTTATCTATGTCGTTATCTTTTCAATCCTACTTTTGCCTTATATTTATTTTTATCATTATGCTAATTTTTTCCCTTTATTTTTATTTTCAGCTTTATGCTTATATTCTTTGCTATTGTTAATGGTTCATTTATACTTTGTCGTTATCATTACCGTGGTATTCTTTTTTACTTTTAAGGTGTGAACATAGTGTTAATAAGAGAGCTAAAATTTAAACAATCGGAATGAGATTCGGATAAAGATTTCCACATACATACATATTTCATATTTACCGTCCATCGTATATGTCTAAAAAAATGTCCGTGAATCTAATTGACAGCCTCAACTAAAATCTATCAAAGCATCAATGCATTCTTTGCCACTCAATTACCATTCTGTTGTTTCCCAAAATTTTACAAGTTTCTAGTAGTGTAAATGTAGCTTTTTTTCAACGCACAAATTTTACACAAAACAAAAACTCGTATTACAAAATTCCTTTTCTCACCATCTCGATCAATCATTTTCGTTTAAACTTTGTGCAACTTGCAACCTGGCAAATTGACAAAATTTCGCACTCAACACACCTCTTCGCTTTCGTTTTGTAAAAACAATTCAAATAAATGATGATAAATCTTATCGAAATTACTTAACTTTTACTTAAGAAACCAAGTCTCTCAAACTAACAAATATTTTCTTTTTTTTGCGAGTACTTAAGTATCTTTTGGTTTTTTGCTTTTGCACTATTCTTTTTTTTTTTTTTACATCACTACGAAAGCGGTCATTGCACTAGATTTGTTTGCTTTACATTATTCCGTCCGCGAGAGACACCTCAGTCCCAGCACTCGCTGCTGGCGCCATAAAGCAAATTGTTCAACTTCTGTTTTGCCGTCACTTCGCCGGGCGCCCCATGTCCCGGCCGACCCCAAAAGGTGTCGAACGTTTCGAAGTGTTTGCTGCAAAGTTCGCGCTCCATTTGCTGTTCGGCGCACACCGTTTGTCGCTTCTCGGACATTTGTGTGTTCAAGTCGTGCAGATAGCGCATGTCTTGCGCTGTGGCAAGTCTGTAGCGGCATGCGTGAGTGGTGGTGGGCCACAAGCAGAAGTGCACCATCCATCACCAACGAAGATCGTAGAGTACATTGGATTCGTTGCAATGCGATTGAATTCATTGCAATTGCAGTTGTTTGTGTTGTTTTAGTGTTGCGGCAGAAGGCGAGTACAGAGAAGACGGGATTGACATCAGTGTTTTTGCTGTTACTAAATTTTGGTTTCTGCTTTGTTTTTTTGCAATTAATTTTGTTTAAAATTTCTGTTTAGTTTTACATTCCTAATTATTTTGCTATTTTTCATATTTCGATTATCTTAAATTTTTACATTTATTACAATTGAAATCGTTCTGTTTTTGTTGCAAAATTACGAAAAAATAAATGAACGAAAAAAATCAATAAGCGACGCTAGACTTTATATTTAAAAAAAAAAAAGTATGTTGAAAGTTTAGGTGAGTGCATTCTAGTTTCGCTAGTGAGTTTTATGTATGAAGTATCTATAAATGGGCTGGTTGATAAAATGGCATGAGATAGTGATTATTATTTTAAGCTAAGCATTTTATCGTAAAACTTGTTGTTTGTTATTATAATGGATTTCCTTATAAAAATTTCGTAATATAAAGGCATCCAGAGGCTAATCGCGCCAAAGAAGCTGCTGTTTTTCTAAGTGAAAATTAAAAATTGGATATATTTATTTTTATATAAATATTATGTCTCAATAAGGATGTCTTTCGAGTTCTTTCCTTTCGAATGTTTTGAGAAATTTTTTTTAATTTTTTAGGCTCAGCTGGATAGGTATAACCCTAGAGCTACTCGTACCCGGTAGGTGGAGCAGGCGTCCTGATACATATTTGTAAAATTTGTATATATAGTCCCCCACTTAATTCGGTATTATATAGAGATTCAAAATATGAGTTTAAAAACTCCAGCGGAAAGCACTTAAGGGGATTATGCAAATAAACGAAACCTAAATTGACGTTTTTTTGACGTCGCTTTTATTGGCTCGGGGTGTAACTATGTAATATTGATGCGCCTAAAAGGTGCAGCGATTTCTATTCTCAAAAAAAATCGGTCAGTGCATTTTACAATTTAACACGCCACTTTTAAATTTGTATGCCGCTTATTTGTTGTTTTTCACTCTTTAGATATTAAAGACTGTTTGAGATTTTTGCGAAATTTTTTCAGTACTCTCAAGGATTTTTTCGTGATTGGTGTCTTATTTTTTGCATTCTGCAAAAATTGTGTCAGGACATTTATAGGGTTTTCGGGATTTTCTGAGGACTTTTCGACATATTTACGGACCTATTACGGTGATTTTCGAGACTTTTCGGAATTTTCTTAGAGAATGTTTCGGGATCATTATCGATTTTGTCGACAATTTCAAATCCTTTTTTGGAATTATCTTTTTTCCACAATCCGTGATTATTCGTGTTTAATCTTTCAGTATATTACGGAATTCTTAATGGACATTTTGGAACCATTTTAAATTTTTCTAATTTTATTAGGCTCAAGGCACAATAAAGCTTTTTTTTAATGTTTGGTTATTCGGGATCTGTTAGGGTTATTTAGTGACTTTTCGGAACATATTGGCATTATTTCACTTTTGGGTCTTTTTTGATGACGTTTTGGGGTTTTGAAATACTACCGCACCTTTTAGGGTGATTTTCGAAGTTTTTCGGAATTTTCTTTTTTTGAACAACTTCAAATCTTGTTGTTTTTTTTTTATGAATATCCTTTTTTAAGTTTTCGAGGTTCTTCGTGTTTTATCCTTCGGTATCTTACGGAATTATCAATGGACATTTTGGTGGCCTTTTAATTTTTTCCGACTTTATCGGGCTTTTTTTCCCTCGTGTTTGCTTTGTCAGGATCTGTTAGGGCTATTTCGAGACGTATTGGTATTATATCACTTTTTGGACTTTTGTGTTGACCTTTTGGGGTTTGGAAATTTATTGCTCCCTCTAGACTTTTTTGGGATTTTTAGGGATTTTATTTTATCGGGATCTTCCATGCCATGGTTATGTGGGAGCTTCTAGGGATTGTTCAGGACACTGAGGTAGTTCTCAGGAACTTTTCGAGTTTTTTCCTTGGGCACTTTTGGACTCAAAATTTACCTATCAAGAAAGCCAGCTCGCTAACAACATGAACTATCTTCCGAACAGAGAGTTCCACTTTGATAGTCAAAGAAAAATTAGCGCTGTTTTTTTAGCATTGCTGTGTCGTTTGTTAATTATATTGGCCTTACATTGAGGTAAGAAATTTATTTACTGTATTCGGCTGCTATCGGCTTGATGCATGTTTCATTCGAAAAAATTATGTAGGACCTTTTTTGATTCCTTACTTGAATTCAACTCAGATGCTTTCAAAAAATTATCTACCTTCAGAATATACCTTGTTGCGAAGATAGGATTACAACCTAAAACTAACAACTAATGGGATTACTGTAGCGATCTGTTCCCGACCTTTCCCTTTTTACCTCAATTACCCAATTGAAATAAAGCTTAGCGAATATGTAAAGTGAATTTCTTTAAGCAACATGAAGTGCCGCTGCTACTATTCTCATTGCTGTTATTGCTGTTGTTTTGGTTGCTGTTGTGACAGTTGCCGATGATTGCATTGCTAAAATTGCAAATTTTGTTAGCGATGATGCGTTTATTCTTGCATTTGCTAATGCTGTTGCTATTGTTGTTGTTCATGTTGTTGATATTGATGTTATTGCTATGGCTATGGCTATGGCTATGGCTATGGCTAATGTTGTTGCAGTGTAGTTGTTGCAAATGCTGCATATATTTGCTACGATTAATCATGTTGCATGCGTACCTATCTTTGGAGGCGGTGCGCTTTGTCACATCCGTGCTGGACAGGCTGACTGGGCGGGTATTGGCGCGTCGACGTGCCAGCAGTGGCACCAATTCAACACCTTCGCCACCTACATTGGCACTGGTCTCTGTATTATTGGAATTGTTGTTGTCCATGGTGGCACCGCAATGGCGTACAAAGCGCGGGCAGTATTTTTGCTTTAAAGCGGCAGCTGTTGTTGTTGCTGGTGCAGTTGGATTTGTTGTAGTCGTATTGCTTTGGCCTTTGCTGGGTGAGCTTTGATGTGGTTTCTTTCGTGTTGCCATAGCAATGCCGCCACATCCCTTATTTGTCACGATGCCGGGACAACTGCAAATGCAGAGATCACAACAGCGTTGAACCTTTTTATTGGTACGCACTTTGCGGAATGTGGGCTTCTCGGCTGGCGTGACGGGATTATCTTGGTCAAGATCTTTGAGCATCTCCTTGTTGGTCCAACCCTGTGAGAAATTTTTAGGTTGTGGAAACTTATCACTTGTCACAAAAGTCAAATTAAATAAACTTTGTAAGTTCAATCAAATATTACAGTACAGGGGCCAAATTAAAAAAAAAAAGTTTTAGAGAGCTTAGTTTCGAAAATGCTTTTGGGAAGGGTCGTCACCGGTTTGAAAATGAAATTTCGCAAACAAATTGTTTAGGATAGGCTACTTCTTTAACCACTTTCCTGATCAAAATAAAATTTGGCCGACTTCCCAACGATGGCCAGGGTTTCGTAAGTCAGGGAGTAAAGGGCCCAGCCAGCTTATAGAAGAACGAAAAACGTGAACAAAGACAAAATAAATCTCTGGAGCGACTAATTCAGTGGCAACTTTCACTTGACGATTGTCGGCAATAACAGAGATTTCCTTTCGCCTAACAGCGATAACATGTCGCACATAGTTATTTGAATTTTAACGAATAGAAACTCGGGCAAAAAAATATGAAATATTGGATTTACTGGTATTTAATACGGCATTTTGAATAACTTAGTTTATAATTCTTTTTCAATAGTAGTGCAGGATAAGAAAGGAATAGTAACAACTTAAAAAAATGTCAGTAAGTTACCACACCCACATCAATTAAAGACTAAAAAAAAACTTTTCATTAAAGCTACACGCTACTAATATCAACTCACCAGCGACTTCATGAACGAACTGCCGACTGTCTTCGGACTGCGCCACGGTTTGCCACCAGGACCCGCCTTACCCCAGGGATCCTTACTTGGCTGAAATGAGAGAGTAAAAACCGAAATGGAACAAATAATATCATTGCCTTGTTGGTTTAGTATCTGCAGCTCACCGGCTTTTCCAGCTTGGCAATGAGCTTCTTCTTGCGTGGCGAACCCCTCAATGCCGGTTGTGCGTGTATGCCTTGCGCCAGCGGGCACTTGTCACTGTCCGACACCACAATCTTTTCCAGCAACGGCTTCCCCTTACCACCTGCAGCAGCAGCACCGGGCTTGTAGCGCACCTCAATGTCGAGATGTCCTTTATTGCGAAACGACATTGATGGGTGATCTTTGAGCGTTATATGCAGAGTCTCACCATTTTTCGTGGCGCCCAGACCAACACCAATGCCACCGCTGCTGCTGGCCGCCGCATTGGTGTTGGTGGCACCTAGTTTTGCGCCAACGCCAACATCGCCGCCAGCGCTACGTTCACAAAGGGCCAGCACACTGCCCGGATGGCAGGCCTCTGTAGTGGTTTGTACGGTATGCGTGTGGGTGGTGACGTGCGGCGGCGGCGGAGGCGGCAGGGGTGGTATGTGATGATGCAAGTGATGGTGGTAGCATGTGGCAGGATCGTGACACTTTTTACGCTGCGAGAAGTAGTCATTATAGCGACAGGGTTGCCACGAATTCAGCCGATGCATTGTGCTCTGTAAAGGCGCGAGCAGGAAGAATTAAATACTCGTCGAATGGAAAATTATTACTTAATACAGATAGACTTATTTACAATTGTGGGCGTGGAATGCAGGCCAACTGCTGTGATGTCTTTGCGTCTGATATCCAAATTAGGCGCACCGCCGCCAGGACGACCCCAAGGATAATGCTTCACAAAGAGTTCGTAGTACTGCGACGATAAGAAAGCGAAATAGAGAGTTGCGAAACATAAAAGTAAATAAACAAATAGTTTAGTGTGTGCACTATGTACTCGTCGAATAGCTGAACTAGGTCAGTAATACACACTTTGTTGCTACTTGCATTTTATTATTATTTTGCTTTAGCGAAAAACATTTGCACAAACCCACAAGAACCCAGAAAGTCTTTAACATTTATTGTTTTCTTTTTTTGGTTTTGTTTTGCTACAAGCAGC
Source organism: Rhagoletis zephyria (assembly GCF_001687245.7). Classification (NCBI taxonomy): domain Eukaryota; kingdom Metazoa; phylum Arthropoda; class Insecta; order Diptera; family Tephritidae; genus Rhagoletis; species Rhagoletis zephyria. The sequence goes on along the minus strand of NW_016162124.1, from coordinate 3,510 downwards.
TCTGCCAGACGCTCCCACACTCCAATGTCTGTACGCGTGGGTGTGTAAAAATGTGTGTTCTAGAAAACAAATGCCAGCAGACTGTTATTGTCTGTTTTCAGGCGCGGCACTGTCGTTCGTTATGCGCGCACTGAACTATGCTACGAGTATTTAAATATTTTTGGCGTAGATTTCCACCCTCCACTTTTTTGTATCAACTCTATCAACCCTTTTTTGTATATTTTACTCAAAACGAAATTCCAAAATTAGCAACGTTTGTGGGTTGTTGTTATAGTTGCAACTAAATAAGGATAACAAAGAATCCCTTTGCCTACCTCTACACAAAAAATGTACAGCTTTTCGTAGAGTTCGCAAATGATTTGACTTTTGTACGTCGTTCCTCAACTTCAACTTCATTACCAACAGGAATTATTACTTAGGACGAAGAAGAAGCAACCAAATTATAGTCACGCGATGTTTGCAAAAGTTCGTTGCTCGCCATACTGGCTGCTGACTGCTGACTGCTGCCGATTTTCATATTTGGGTAATTTGTACGTTTGCGCGCCGCTATTTATGCTAAACTACTCCAATCTGCATTGTGAAGGCACGTCAAGTGAAATCATAAAATCGCGCGAATTGTCGAGTCGACTTGGCAGTGACTGACTTCCTAGTTTTATGCAATGCGAATTGCAGGTATGTAAGTAATGTAATGTTTGTTTGTTTTTTAGCGTTTGCGCCAGCAATTGCTTTTCACATTGCTTACTCCGTTCTGGTTGAAGTAATATCTTATTTTTGTTGTTGCTTTATTTTTTGTACCAATTCTCATTTGAAATTTTGATTTGTATTCAGAACAGGTCGTTAACCTCATTTGCTAAAATGATTTTTATTAATGATATTGAAGTTTCATGTTCCGCTAAGCATAATACACACAGAATACCTACGAACATATGTATGTATGTACACAAATCTTTGCAAAGCTCTAGAAAATGTGCTGGGGCACAGTTGAAGAAATATGCTCAGCAAAATTTTACATCCAAACAATTTGGGTGATAACTAAAACTTTATGTCATATGTAATATGAATTTCGTCTTGAAATAACTAACGATTAACATTCGGCTTGGCAAAGTTTGCTGTTATCCTTCATTAATCAATTGTCGTATAATAAAACTGGAATAAAGTATTCATAGCAGTCTTTCCTCTTTCGTGGCAACTGAACTTTCCATCGCAGAGAAGACCTTGCTCTTCCTCTGTCTACACCAGCGGGTACCGTATTGAACACTTTCAGGGCTGAAGCATTTGCATCAATTCGTACGACACGGCGGAGTTAGCGAGCCGCTGCATTTTAGTCCACTGCCTAAGTATGTCTTAGTCATTGTAAAGCTTGATATAAGCAATCCGAAAAGAACCGAAAATCATCCGAAGAATCTTTCTCCCGAAAACTTCAGGAGCCACCTCTTCAAATCACTCCATCTTCCAAGCTTCCGCTGTATATGACCAAATCTCACAAGTTTCTTTCTCAATTTTGGGTAAATTAGCATCCTTACCTTATATGAAAAGTGGGCGTAATTTCAGTCCGATTTCAATAATTTTCAACGTTTTGCTTTTATATGGCAAGCGTAAAAATTATACCGAGTTTGGTAAAAATTTATCGAATGTTTACCGAGATACACATAAAAAGTCATAAGTGGACGGAGCCACGCCCATCTTCCAAAAATTTATTATAAACATATTTCTTGCTAAAGTTTTATTGCAAACATCAACTTTGAAAAAATTCGCTTCAATAGTTACGGATTTATCAAAGAATTCGTATTTCTCCAAATTACCGTTATATGGGATGTGGGCGTGGTTATTGTCGGATTTTGCCCATTTTCAACACCGTCCGTCCTACGCTTTAAAGAAGTAAGCATGCCAAGTTTCGTTAAGATATCTAAATTTTTACTCTAGTCATCGTGTGCACAGACGGACAGGCAGTTACGGCTAAATCGATTTCTTTTTTCATTCTGGGCAGTTATGTATAGGTGTAAATATTCTCANGCTTCAATAGTTACGGATTTATCAAAGAATTCGTATTTCTCCAAATTACCGTTATATGGGATGTGGGCGTGGTTATTGTCGGATTTTGCCCATTTTCAACACCGTCCGTCCTACGCTTTAAAGAAGTAAGCATGCCAAGTTTCGTTAAGATATCTAAATTTTTACTCTAGTCATCGTGTGCACAGACGGACAGGCAGTTACGGCTAAATCGATTTCTTTTTTCATTCTGGGCAGTTATGTATAGGTGTAAATATTCTCAATTCTTCTAATCATTAGGGTGATTTTACCATTGTTAAGGAAACTGAAATCCGAAAATTTAGAAATTTGAAAATTACCAGGGACGGAAAAAATCGTTATTATGAAGAATTTTTATTTTAAAATCATTGCGAAATCGATTTTTTTTTATATTAATAATTTTACGATTCTTTTATAATTTCTATTTTTTCGATTTAAAATAATCGGTTTCGACGATTCTTTATTCTTGCATTTCAATTTTTTCGTTAATTTTTAATTGTTATTTTATGATATTTTTTCGATCATAGCATAATTTTGTATAACTCTGCAAACCAAATTTCCCGAAATCTTAACGAAATTTTTAAGAGTATTGGAATTTTGTTTCCGATTGTGTAACGTTTTCTTTACGAATCTTCATAGAAAATCATAAATTTCAGTACGCTTCCTAAAGCAAAATTTCGGAAATAATCGAAGTTTGCAGTATATTTTCTCTTAGAAAATTCTGCAAAAAATCGGAAAGAGAAAAAATCACACTGGATCACAAATTTTTAAGTTTGTTTTTGTTCTTCAGGCGCCACTATCCAATTTGTATGTAGAATAGCTCGCTGATGCCGAAAATAAAGTTAATTTTTTTCTTTATCGATACGTTTTCGAGATATTTGCAATTTACCGTTATTTAGCTTAAAAAAAAGAGTGGTTCCACTTAATCACGTATATCTTACGAACACATTGAATTATCGAAATACGAGATACGGCACATAAAAGAAAATGAAATTATTCATAAACCGTACATATGTATATACCTCACTTTTCGATAGCCCTAATAGTTTCTAAGAAATTAATTAAATTGATAACATTTTTCCTTATTGTGAAGTCGGTTAAAATTTCTTACATATAGACTGTTTCACCAGAAATTTATATGGAAAATTATTTTTAATTTTCTGTCAATTTTCATTTAAGATTAAAAAAATTTAAACAAATTTTCCCTTAAAATGCTTTCGTCACATTGGCTGTTATGCGGAAAGGCATTGAAATGATAAAAAACGTTTGCCATTTAAAAAAAATGGCATGTAGAAATGAGCTTAATGACTGAGTTTTTAATGTAATGACATGATTATCTTTTAATGCCCGACTTTGTAATTTTTGCTATTTAATGCCTAGTGGAAATCACGCATTACACGCACATTTTTCTACTTTTGCCTATCTTTAATATGGATATGTAACGCTCAATTCTACGACTCGAAAAATGGTCCCATATTTTAA
>NW_016162123.1:2843-45508 GCF_001687245.7 Rhagoletis zephyria | reverse complement strand
CTTCAAAGGAGCCACAAAGTAAAATATAAAATTCCAAAGTAGTAGCACATACATACAAACATATGTACCTACATTCACACGCACACACGCGCGAATCCCTACAGAGTTGCTCCTACTTCCTGCCGAGTCGGAGCTGAGTCGGCTTTGATGCACTCACTCCCAAAAGCTGTGGTGAGAATGGAGGAGTCGCACAATCAGTGGGGTTACTTTTGCCAAACTTACAGTTCGTATTTCGCCGCTCTGTGTTATTTCATGTGTTTCATTTTCTTGCCAGCTGATACTTTTTTCTCCGTCATATTTGCAGTTATTAACAAAAGTTTAACGAAGTAATGGCAGCAGCATTTTTTTATTGCAACTTTTCATCATTTTTCCCATTTGATTTTTATGCAAAATGTTTTTAAATATATATCCATTTTTTGCCAGCGAAATTTATCTTTCACTTATTAAGTGTAAAAGTATTTAAGTATATATGTACGTATCTATATGCATGTGCGCACGCGCTCTTAAACTTTGAATGCAGTCAGCACCACTTGGCAATGAATTCATTCGGAAAGAAGTTTACTGAAAGCACTTATCATTCGGCATCTACATACATTTACATGTATCCAGATAGTTACTTTTGCATATATATTTATTTTTATATATGCATATATCATTTCATTCGCATTTACTCATTTAATAGTGTTAATTTAATTGCCTTCGTAAAAAAATTTACAAGTTTCATGCAATGTGTGGCACTGAATTCGCTGCTGAATTTCAACGCGCTTTACATTTCAACTTTTAAATACCACATTGAAGGCTTATACCAATATAGTGCACATATGTACATACATATTTATTTGCATTATTTGCGTAGTTGAAAATTGACATTTTAATTCATTCATTAATATCCATTATGCGGTGATGAAAATTCAGCATCGAATTTTTTTCTAGCAAAGTTATCTCGATGTACTCAGCATCCGATTGTGTTTATAAAAAGGCTCTGAGTACTGCAGAGGCATGGATGCTATTAGATTAAAAAATCTAAAAAAAAAATCTTGACTTTAATAAATGATAAAATAAATCCGCAGGAATGTCAAGTTATTCGGTCCTTGTTCTTCAGGCTGCCTTTTTGATGCTACTTCTCCCCGTTTCTAAGTTGGCAAAGTCATTTACCGCCTTTTCGACATTTTTAAGACACACACGTCCTTCCATCTGTACTTAATTTTTGACTAAAAATAGTATGACCCTTCTCTTTTCACCTAATGTACTTTATCATATACCCTTAACCAAAACATAGAGCTCTTCAACGTTTTCGGTCTTCTTTTCGTGGAGATAAGACTTGAGATGAAAGCTTTGCGAGATCACCTTATCCTTACTCTTACCAGATTACGATTTTTAATTAATTTTCCTTACTATTTCCCTAATCAATCCCACAGGTTTGCAGTCAAAGACATTCAAACTGTACCCAAACTGGATACCCACCTCGGGGACTAACGATGGGGTTAACATATTATAGGGTTATATGAGGTGGCAGACATTTTTGATCCCTGCACTAATGGTATTTATTTAGACATATAAATAAAGACAGAACACAAGCAAGAAGCAAGGAAATAAAAAAAAATAACCAGCGGGCTCTTATTTTGCATCACAGCTGGCGAAATAGGTCGGGCTCACAATCCAAATCGTCAGATAAAAATACCTGAGAAGTTGAACGAGAGTACGACAAGATATCAAATTCATCAATTTTGGCACAGCGCAAACAACAGAAAAGCCTCTAAAAACTAGAACTGGGCTGCCATCTGCACAGGCTCTAGAATTCGTGCAAGGGCACAAGTTATATCTCTCCCATGACTCAAAGCTGTTTTCAGAAAAGTGCAAAAGGTGTTAGCTATGCATTCCCTGATATTATAGTCATTTGTAAAGTTTGATTTGAGATTGAAAGCTATTTAAACTCCTCTTCGACGGCATCTACTTTCGGCCAGGTTGCCCGCTGGGCGATTGCTTTGATACAGAATCTGCAGAATGGCTGTGTTTGACAAACCCAGCACTGCTGAATTGGGGCAAGTAGCGCAATTATGAAATATAAATCTCAACGTTCTATCCGAAAAAAAAACAGGGACTGTGTGAGTTTCATCTCTACTCTGAGGTTCATAGATGTCGACGGACTGCTGCATAAGCTAACGAATACTCATTTTAACTTGCCAGGAGTACTTTGATGACGTCGGAGAAAGTTTATATAGCGTATAGTGCGAAACCATGTAATTGGGTCTGTCGATTCAATTAGTCTGTTTTGAGGTTTTGCAGTGAACGAATGACAAACTCGTTGTGATCATTTCGCAAGCGATATATTTATGTAGGGCCCTAGACATGCGTAGCCGTAGCCTTCAAGTTGAATTAGCTGGCTTAAAGCGTAATTTTTTCAGGACGAGTTAGACCATTGCAAGATCATCATAGCATATTTTTTCGTTTTTAATTGTTTTAGCAAGTAACGTGACTACGTTAGCGCTTCATTTGAAGAAAATCCCCCAGCTGTGAAATATTTATAAACCATCCAAAATGTCGTACACTTTCATTATACACTTTGCTCAAGCATTATTTATTACGATTTGATTAGCTTGTATACCCACGCCTTTACTAAGCACTCAATATGTATGTGGATATTTATGCTTCACTGCTTCCACACTGCGCTGCAAAGCCGCTTAAAAAAAAGGTAATCTGAAATGAAGTGTGTTTTGATTTTTGCCATTTTGTTATTTTCTCGCTTTTTGCTTCCTAACGTCGCCATGCATCATCAGGCACTATCAGCGCAATATCCGACCAATTTACAATTCAAAAAGTCAGCTTTGAAGTGCCGCTGCAATAATCAAATATGCGTATAATGGCACATACATACACTCACGTACATATCTACACTTACTTATGCAAATATGCGTGTAGCATTCACGAACGCCAAACAGCATCAATTTCAAATTTCTTTAGGGATTTCCACTTCATTCTTTGTATTTTACAAAATTATTTCGGCACCGAAAACATTTGCATCAAACATTCATTGCCTACTTCCGAGCGGTGAGTAGTGCCGGCTTTTAAGCACTTTGCATGCATACATACAAAAATGTTTTTTTTAGAGTGTTACGAGCCTCTTAACACTCTTCCTCTTTCAATTACCTTTCTCTTTACTTGATTTTGTGTCTCTCCGCTGGTGCAAAGTTATTTGCATAAACCCACACCCAGACGGGTATACATAGAATTAAAGAACCGAAGTGAGAAGATGTTAGCGGGGCAAGAAAGGTAAGTAAACCGTTTCATGTCCTGAAATAACAATATTATTACCTCATTGCCACGTGCCTGTGATTTTGAGGTTACGTATACAACATGTATGGCTCGCCGTTCTCCAATTCAAATCTGCTCACTCATCAAAGTATTAAGTTTTACTAGTTTCTTTTTTCTTGTAGATACATATTTCTGATCAAAAATCTCTATCGCTAACCCTCCGGTGATGTTATTTGAGACAACAATTTTTTTCCGCTTTGAGAAAATAAACAAAATTACTTTAGTTAAAGTGGTATGCGCTGTCGTTTATTTATTTATTCGTTTTCTTTTCGCTTTCACATTTTTATTTTAGCTGTTTACCGAGCTACATACATATGTATGTAGATGAGCGACGATAAGCTTAAATGACATTTACTGTGAGAACACCGAACCAAAGCCACTTGCGCCGCCCTCAATATGTTGCTTGTAATTTATTCGCCACTTTACTCAAACTCCATACCCTTGCAACACATTCCTATATATATTTAAGCTCAGTTTCAATCACCATTGAATTGTAGCTACACCTACATATCTACACAAAATATTTCAATTTATCTTTTATAGTATGTATTTTTTTTTTTTTGCAGCGTACTCAGCAATAACGTGAAACGCTAAACTTTTGTTCGTTCACTGCGCTGACATTCAAATTCATTTCCCCCATCTGCCTCACTCGGCATCACTTCAAAATATCCACTGAAATCAAATTCTCTCTCCCAACGCTGTGCAAATCCGCAAGTCGATTTCTTCGTATCGTTTGCCATCACTTACGACAGCATTGATTTCGAAATCACACCACTGGAATTTTAATTCAATAAATACTCACACTTGCGCTCCTGTTCCACTTGCCTTCACCGCACTTCATTCCGCGTTGCGCTATGCAAATAATGTACTTTCCAATACAATTTCAATTGAGATTTAAATGCGTCTGTAAAGCGATGGTTCAATAGCCAGGCGATGAGTGACGATTTAATAATTGTGATTGATTGCTTGGCTTTCCAATAACTAGACCTCCATAAATTCTCCTGCTGTAATGCACACGTGCGAAAACGCGAACTCGAATTTCATTGACTCTTGCAAATAAATTTGTAATATGGATATTTCTGGCGGACAGAGTTTAAATAAAAATTAGGTTCTTACGAGTAATTATTGAAAATGTTAATTTAACAGACTTTTAGTTGAATAGTAGTTCTTTATTGTATTAAATCTTACATCCAATTTTTAACCAAATTACCGATGAGTCAGGGACTTGAAACTTCAAACTTAGGTCCTAGGTCAAACTTAGGAACTAATCCGCTAGGTGGCGCAGGCAACGAGATGTTTGAAAAATGTATGTTAATTACACAAAAAGGAACAACTCCATAAAATAATTTGCGTGATAGGTGGCGCAGGAGTCGAGGTATTTTGAAAGTCTGTATGTACGGTCCGATTTGTTTCATTTTTACAACGTATATTACTTTAATAGAAATGAATAACCCCACAACAAATGTTGCTGTTAGCTGGTGCGGGTCGAATATTCGTTTTTTTCTACATAAACACTTACTTTTTCTAGTTTTTTTTTTTTTGCTTTTCCCATCGAAAGGAGCCAGAGGACATTCATCGGACCGACCGTTACTTCAATCAATCAAAATTTAAACATTTGCTAGTGCTTGGCCGAGCTTCTCCTCCGATATGCGGTATGCGCCTTGCTGCTGCCATACGCAGGGGAAGGACCTACAGTTTTATGCCGCCTCCGAAGGGCATATGGTTTTTAATGAGAAGCTTTTTTCATGGTGGGAAGTTTGCCGTTTACTGCCGAGGTCGACCCCTATTAGAGTGATTTTTTTTGTATCTTGCTTAGACCGGGGATCGAACCCTGGTCCTATCTAGTGGTAGTGCGCTCTCGTAACTATTCGACCATGGAAACCGATCATTATGGCAAAAAAGTAGCGATCAGATCGGCCACCCTAAAACGGATTGAATATAACATAACGGATGACATAAAATTATTGATACTGACTGGATCTTCCGTTTAAAAGGAATGTTCTGTGTACCTGAGTATATCTATGTATTATGCAAGCATACATTTATATCAGTGATTCCCAAAATGGTCTAGGTGGACGACCTACGGGAGACTCGACGGAGGTCTAAGTTGGCGTTAAAAAAGGATAGGGGTCCATGAGTTGTAAGTGGGGGTTCACGAAAATGTATCTGGTTTCGATAGTAAAGAACCAAAATGGTTGCTTAATAGCCTCTTTATTTAACTTAAATTTTTTGAGTTGTGTATAATGCTCTTGACACTCTGCTGCACTTACCGTCACTTTGTCTGAGGCCACCTGCAGACTAAAGAGAAACACATGTTGGTATAACACTGAGTGAGGCGAGGTGGAAATTGCTGGCGGCAGAGATTTGAGCACTTGTGTCTATAATGCTGAGTCTGGAATCTTTTTCGAAGATAATGGGGATAAACTTCACTTTTCTCTCACGGAATATGCTTCGGTCTTCCAGCTGAAGTATTTGCAATCATCAAAGCCATAGACTACGTGGTGGAAAAAAGTGGTGGGGAAGGAGTTTACGTGTATGCAGTGACAGCCAAGCTGCACTTAAGGCATTGGCCAGCCCTCTATCTAAGTACTTCCAGACTAGTTCGACAATGCAAGTCTCGACTAAATTTTGTTGGCAAACATAACCAGCTCGCTTTACTCTGACAATTCGGCCACAGTTAGCTTAGACCAGGCAATCCTCGATCCGCTACCAGTTATAGGACTCGCCACCTCGACCATCGAAGCCACCATAAGAAACTGGGTGAAACTTCGCTCAGCAATGACTGAAAGCCATCGAGGGGATGCAGGTGGGAAAAATTTGCCTACAATATTAGAAAGTCTATCTAGTTTTTTGCTCTCACTGAGTAGACGGGACTGCAGACAACTTGTTGGACTGCTGACTGGTCACTTCACGTGGCAAATGACAACTCCATTTGCTCATCCTGCCTTGGAGAGGATGAGATGGTGGAACACTTTTTGTGCTCCTTGCTTGCTTGTTTATCGTCTTTTTTTCTAGATTCGGTCTTTTCTCTTCTGTCAGTTTCTGAATTTAAAGTTTAGTGTAAAAGGCTTTGTGGTTTTGTTGATACAAGTTTTGTGTTTTAAAAGTGTGAGTGATGAATATTTTTCGCATCACTTTAAAACTCGGAGCGATAAAAATAAAAATGATGCCATCAACACAAATAAACTATTTTACAAATACGTCACATGCAAATTCATAAGCGAGGAGTTAATGGAGTGCTCTTAAAAAATATAACTCCTCAGGGCGAGATAGTATTTACTTTGATGGCTTTACGAGCACGGTTTTTTTAAAACTTGCAAGTGCGTAATCACATTATTTTAATAAATAGAACGCAAGAAAATATTTTATTTTTATTTTTGCCAATCCGAGTTTGGGTTTGGAACTCACCAACAATCCAAATTTTCTTCGTTAGATCTAAACATCACATTTTTTTATGAACTTTGGGAATATGTTAGAGAGGGCAGCAGGGGGTCCACCGAAACCAGTAAAGTTTTGAAAAGCAAGTTTGGGAACCTCTGATTTATATGCTTGTCTGCGCATACATTAATGAAAGCTTTTATTGTAAGTACGTATCTTTGTGACATGAGTGTGTTTCCTGCGGTCACTTTAATCCATTTTCGACTACTTTGCGGTAAACCACAACTCGATGAGAAGCGTGCGCGTAAATATGTATGAATGTAAATACTGTTTTTAAAAAAGAAAAAGAACACTCTGCGGTCTCTGCAGCGATGCTATTAAACTGAGTTAATAAAAAAAAAAAAAAAACAGTTCAGTTAATGGATATAAAAATATGTAGTAAACAGTGAAGAGGAAATATATTCACCAACGCAAAGCTGAGCAAAAAAAAATTTTTGTTTTCATAGTATAACCTCAAATATCGCCAAAAACCGTGTAAGATATCTCAAAATACTGACGTGATAGAGCCATTATGCGGCCATATTTGGATTAAGCACCAAAAAATCTACAAAAAATTATGCGTTTTACTTAGGTGGTAAAAAAGGTCAAAAATTGTCGAACTTTGTAATCGAAGCTATTTCCATAAATTTAAAAATACGTTTTCAATGAACAATCAATGGTTAAATAAGTTTGCAAATTTAAGCAAATATTCGGATCTGTAGCATCTAGAAATCATTTCTTATGTTAAACTAGTCCCTGAATCTGAATAAAATTCAGACATTAACTGAGACCACTGCAACTTAATATATGAAAACAAACACGAAGGCGATCGATAGAGTAATAAAATCGCAATCAGGTATGTTGTCGTCTGCAGGCGAATCGTTAGTGTTGACTTTCGTTAGTGATACAGAATATGGCTGTAAGAAAGTAGAACAGCTTTCGAAATATTCCAAACTCTCTATTAATCGAGCTTTGAAAAAATGAATTAGCATTCGATAAATTTTACTATTGAAAGTTATTTTAGGCTCACTTTAAGAAATTCGACAATTTCTTTGCTTTATGTTCACATTTGTGTTTTAGTTAAAGAACTAAGAACTGCCTGCATTGCTTCTACTAATAAAGCTTTGATGTGTATCCTTTTAGTTTGAACTGTCCTTATCGGCTTGAATAATCGGTCGAATGTTTGAAATTTTACTAAGTCAACAATTTAAAAACGATTTTTAATTAAACCTAACGGCCACACCTTCTACCGTAATGTGCTAGATTTTCTTTCATACCATTAGAATGCAACTGACTAAATTGAAAATTACTCATACGACATGTGGTACACACATTCCGGGTACTTGGGTTGCGACATAGGTTTATCCACTGCATTTGTCACTTTTCAATGTTAGAAACGCCAGCTGATGCGGCATAAAAGCGCAACTATGGCTATAATGACAAAAGCAACAGCAACAACAGAACTACAACTGCAACCAAAAGGGCCGGGCCATCATTATCAACTCCAACACAAACATAATCGCCAATGCCATCAACAGCATCTATACATACATACATATTGCTGCCGATAGAATGTTGGTTGTTATCTCGTTGACATGAACACGATGCACTAACAAGGTTCGCAATCCACATTCACACACACATGTGTGTACATACATAAGTCTTCGGTTGATTGCCAGCAACCAGCAGTCCATCAACTCAATGCAGATATGAACACTTTTCCGGTCAGTCAGACGCATTTCCGTTTCGCATTGTAACCGCAATCGGTGCATTGCTGGCATCAGCAGCACATATTGTTCGTATTTTTGCTTTTTGTTATTGTTGTTTTCGTAGGCAGCAGATGCTGTGGAAGCAAATTTTAATGTCACTTTAATATGAAACGGAAATAGCATGAAGTTGTTCTACCCACACAAACCGTAGTGGATAAGGGATTGTGGCGAAAGCGAGCCCCTGCGTGGAAACAGCCAGCAGCGTGATGCATATACATACATATGTACATACAATCAGTGTGGGCGACGGAGAGTTTGGATGTATGTTGGTGCAAAAAAGCATATATGTAAGTAAGTACACAATGTTCGTTTGATTACGTGACCATCATTTCAACACAATCTGCTGTCAGTCGAAGACACACACCTCCATGCTGGCTGGCGGCATTTACCCCTGCGCCTTATTTTCTAGCTCCTTTCTGCACCATCCTCATCCATACGCTTGAGTCGATTTGTATTGTGCGGTAATATCCGGCGCATCGGCGCTCATCAATTCATTTCACGGATATGCAGCAGACCATCATCAATGCAGCTGGTTGGTTGTTTGTCGTTTTGTCGCTATGCCGCTAGTGCCGCTGTTTGTTGCCAGGAAGCGAAAGTTTATTGTTTGCACCCCACATATTTTCATGTTTACTGTCCAGTGTTTGCAATTTGCTCTCGCCGGTTTTCAATTTCCAATAAAATAGACCGACTCCATATTTTTTTCATGGTTTTTTTCTTAATCGTTTTAGCTTTTGGCTAGGAGCGGGGCTGCCTCATGCTTGTTTAACTTGTTTTTGTTTTTTTATAAAACAAACTGTTTTCTCAGCAAAAATCATAAAAGCAATGTTTTTCGGTATTTTGTGAAATTGAATTTACCATTTAGTAAAAGTCTTTTTCCAACCGTCTCCTTTTTCCTTGTAACATAAATAACAGACAATTCGTTTTTGTCCGTTTTTGCTCGTATCTGTCAAGTATTTTTTTTTTTATCGGTCGCCACGTCTCAACGTTTCCCTGGCGCTGAAAATATTTAATCTCTTTCACGTCATTTCGGTTAAAATAACACATAATATTTTTCTTTTTTTAACGAAAATGTATTTTACTTTGAGAATCTTCACTCTTTTTAATTTTTTGTTTCATACATTCAGAGTTGAGCATTATTCAAATAACTTGTTATTTAAATACAAAATTCTTCGAATGAAATTGTACCTGCAATATAATTATTCGCAAATAGTTTTACCGAATTATCGTGTTGGAAGCTTGGCAATTTTTCTGGTAGTTAGTAAACTGCAATCAGCTGCTCGATATTTATCCAATTTTAAATCCGCGCGCTGCCGTCAATATGAGTAAGTAAAATTCCTTCAATTTTCTGTTACAATTTATTTTTTTATAGGAAAAAAGCCACGAATCAGCTGTTGATAAACATAGTTTACCAGAGTAATAAAAGAAAGCTGAAAAGGACGTCCACAGTTGATGAAATTACTGAGTACCAACTAGCAGGTTAACAACTACCTACTAGCAGGTGTGAAGACTCTTAATATTTTTATCCGATGCGGGGAAATTAATTGAACAATTTACCTCTATTTTGAATGCAAAATCTTTTTGACTGAGCAGCTGATTCAAATAAGAGGTGAAATCAATTTAATCGGGACCTGACCAAAGGAATGTAAATCGCATTGAGCAGTTGTTATTTTCTTTTTAATTTTTGGGAAAGGGTAAAATTGGTTGGGAAAATTTTGAAAAATTTTTTAAGTTTGAAATTTGAATTTGTATAAGTTTCGTTATAGCCCAGCAAACACAGTCTCAAACGTTTGAGAAAAACGTATTTCTAAATTTGATATCAAATGTTTTTCTCAAATGATTCTCAAATTGAAAACGAGGTTTAAATTTTACATTTGAAATTAATTTGAGGTTGATTTGAAGAAAGATGTCAAGTATTAAACGATATAAAAATGCGCAGTTAAATCAAAAATTGTAAGAATAAAATTAAGATCAATTGAAAAGAATCAATGAATAGAAAAAAACTGTCAAAGAGGAATCCCACAAATAGCCGATTTGATGTTTGCGCGGATTGAAGAAGCTGCAGCCCTTCAAAACGAATTTATTATAAATAGATACGAAGTATACATTTCCTATAATAAGTTTTATTTCCACATTTGAAGTATAATTGATAAATAACCTTTGAAATTGATTTCAGAGTTAATCATATTCTCAAATGGAGATCAAACTCCCCTTTTTATTGAGAAGGCTGTAATTTTCAAATCAATATCAAATCATTTTCAAACGTTTGACATATGAGAAAGGCTTTGATTTCAAATCATTCTCAAATGTATATCAAACCTAATTGTTTGCTGGGAGATTGTCCCATCTACATACATACCTATATACATAAAATGGTAGCTGTTTTTGTTCTTCGGACTAAACTCAAAAAGTACTGGATAGAGTTCAGTCAAATTGTCGGAAGTTATATCTTTCACATATGGTCCTATTACCGATGGACTAACCACTATAAAACTCGCTTGGTGGCTTTGGATTCGAGTTATTTACAACTATATTTATTTATTCACCGATTTCGTTCAAATTCGCAATGTAAGCCACCTGTAAGCACGCTGTATGGTCGAGATATTTATAAAATTCTTATTTTTAAACAACCTGGCTGAAATTCACAATGCGTATTATTTTCATGATAAGCAATGGTTTTGCAGAAAAGGAACCCAAAGATGGCGCTGCAGCCGTAATATATAGAAACCCCATGTGTTTGATCTGCTTTGACTCTAAATATGTTTATTTTATACGAATTTAGTTTTCGGATGGCTAAATGAAATTGTGTAAGCGCACCTTTGTATGACGCCCTCATACACCCTTAATGCGATCTTGCATTTACCTGCGATTAACGAAATTGATCGGGGCGGCCGTTATTGCAGCAGTAAGACTCAAAGAATCCAGTTCATAAATATTAAGACGAATTGTAAAAGTGGTGAATGGACAAGAAAAGATTCGACCACATCCGTCCAAGAAGGAACACGGTAGGCTTCATTTAAACGATATTCAAGATATCACATCACTCATTTAGCCGATGTACGGGAAAACTCTTCGCCCTGTTGGGAAGCGAATATTCTTGGCCCTATTATAACAGAAAACTCTCACCTGTGATCTTAGGTTTCCTTATAAGGACTTTTATTAGCTTACGCATCGTACCTATGTTGTAGTTGCAAGAGCAAAGAAGATTATGCACGCTTGGTAGAGATTTCACAGGTGGAAATAAGATGATCGGCAAAGCCTATGTATGAGGAGGATTTTGCTCTTTGGTCGTTCAAATTTTTTCACTTTACATACCGTAGTACCGAGTAGGTCAACTAATCTGCTTGCTATTGGATGTATTAGAAATGGCATCAAATATTCCTCCTGCCAAATGGTGTTTTAAAGCAAATTAACATCATCAACTCAAATCTGCTGCACATCAAACGGGTTTATCCTTGGTGGGTCACTTGGGTCTAGCGAAAACTGTTGTTGGTTTTTATGCCTTTCATTAACATGAATTGGTAGTATACCTTTGGTCTGATATTTGTAAGTAGCAGAAGAAGAGATGGACCTATTTACTTATCGACCATACAAGGCCTACTGTGAAAATCATTTACACCGGTGCTTCCATATACCATATTATCTTCCATACCACTAATTGTTCAGATATAAGTTTTTCAATATAAACCTGTCGACTGTCCCTACTTGTCTTATATTAAGGCTGTTCAGGATCTTGTGCATATGGTCGGAGATTGATATTAGCCGTATTTATAACTTCGGCGTTGGCTAGCGCCTTTTTATCAATTGGATTGGTTAGTGGTTACCATACTTTTACTTTTATAAATGTCTTATAAGTATCCCCATGGCAACCCAACCTTATTAAGAGTGCTGGCGCAATTGTCGAAACTCACAAAGTCGTGTTAGTTTTGAACCAGAATTTTGTTATTTTTAATGATTTCCATGCATTGGTTGTATGTACATAACTTACAAAACGTACTTGCCTAGAAACAGTTTTTTCTGTTATCTGATAAATTTAAAAATTTGAGTTAATGCACTTTTCACTCACGAACTCGTGCGATATGCATACAGATGTTTATATTACCAACCGGCAGCTGGTGTTCGTGGTTCAATGGCTCGTTGCTTCGCTCTCTTAGCTTCCACTCTCAAGTTGAATTTAATATTTTGTTTCTGTAGCCGGCAAGACCGGTATTCGGTGTACTTGGACGCATAACATCCAGCGCTTTTCTACACATACAGATATCTTTAAATTTAAGGCATGCAAGGAGAGAAGTAGGTTACACGACACATATGTACGTAAGTTTGCTCAATTGCGAAACTTTACAATTGGCGTATTTGCTCTGCACTCTTTGCATTCCAGTTTTGCCACTTAACAACCATCGGTACTCACAAATTTTCATTATTTTATATGTGCTCTTGATAACAGCTTATGACTTTTGCTGAATGCTATTTAGTCTGCACATAAACGCCGTTGCGAATGAGTTCAACTTAGCAAAGTGAAAGAATAAAAACAACATCAACACCTATCGCCAAATGTCAAGTAAGTACACCTATCCTATTTAGTAATATTTATGTATAATAAGCACTTATGTACATATGTATGTAGGAGCATCCAGCACACTTACCTACAGTGTTGCCATCGGTGTGGGTGTAACACTCGCATCTGGCCTGGGTTACTACTGGTATTACCTGCAATGGAAGAAACGCAACGCAGTGCCTGAAAAATGGCGTCGTATTGGCACTTTGGACCAAATCAATTTATACCCCATTAAGTCGTGTGCACCGTTAACACTAGATGCCAGCGCAGCGTTTGCGTGCGATATGCTCGGCTTGATGCTTAATGGCTGCCGCGATCGCGCACTAATGGTGATCAACGATTCAAATGAAATGATCACCGCGCGCGTTTATCCACGCATGGTATTGATTGCTACAAAGTTGGTTGGATTACAGCGATTGCAATTGAGCGCACCTGGCATGGAGCCGATCGAGTTGGATTTGGGCGCTTTGAAGGCAGAGGGTGAGCAAATAAAAACCATGGTTTGGAGCACCACCGTATACGTGCGACCAGTCGGAGCTAAATATGACAAATGGTTATCCAATTATCTACTGAATAAGGGTAGTGGTATGCGACTGGCCCACTATCCATTGGAGAAACCCGTGAAGGCGATCAATTCACGCATGTTGCGTCAGCCATTCATTTTAAAGGAGGATCGTGTGAGTTGAAAACCCTCAATTTTTATTATTTAATAATTATTTTTGGTTTTATTTTTTTTGTGACATGTTTACTCCCAAAGGGAACTTTTAATGACGCCACCAGCTACATGCTTATGAATTTGGCCTCGATTAAAGAACTAAACACACGCATACCCCGTTCGGTAGATCCATTGCAGTTTCGTGGAAGCTTCCACCTGAAAATGGACACCGACGAGCCATATGCCGAAGATCACTGGCAGTGGGTGAAGATTGGCGACGAGGTGATTTTCCGTGTAGTGGCACCCTGCACTCGCTGTATATTCCCGAATATAAATGTGGTGACAGCAGAGCGGGACCCCGATGGCGAACCGTTGAATACATTGAAGAAGTGAGTTGAAAATATACTCACAAAATGCATTTGATATATGTATGTAAACATTTCTTTATGCATCTATTTAGGTATCGCTTGTTTGAAGGCTATAAATCGCCGGCACTTGGTATTCATCTGGGTTTACGCTTTGCAGGTACCATCAAGACGAACGCAGTTGTGTATGTAGAAGATAAGTCGTAAAATAAAGAAGAAGAGTTATCTTAAATCATTTTTAATCATTCTTATATCATTGCATACGAAATTAGTCACTTACTTATTTGAATCAGCATTTAATCATTATTTTACGATTTTTATTTTTTCGCTCAAGAGGAATAACTATTGCTGGGTCATATTTTTTTGCTCAAGAGATATTATTATTATAAAATTTTTATTTGTTTCGCTCAGCGATAAAATAACGATTATTTATAAATTTTAAAAGGCCATACCCACGCAACCCGCTGAAACTTTATAAAACTTAAATATTAACAATTTTATTTTATTCTTTATTGGCTAATCTCGAAAAATATAAATCTTTAAAAATTATAAAAGAATGTATAAAGAAAAATATCTGGTTGCGATCGACAGTATTTTTTGGTTTTGTTAATTAAAATTGAAAAATAGTGACTATTTTGCGGTCCTGGTACATATCAAGCATTGTTTTACTTGGCTGAGTTCAACATATAACGGCAGGCGTTACATCTTCCTGCTAACTGGTTCGAATAAAAACACCACGTGAAGCCAACAGCCTCATCATGCATCTCGAAACGAGCGTTCGTCTTGTCTGCCACACGAATCGTTCGTCACTTGGTACTTTGTAATTCGTTTTCGTCTGGCAACACGAAAACAGCTGATCGTTACGTTGCTTTCGTCTAGTTTGGAATTTTCTAACACGAAAAGGAGACGAAAGAGACAACTACACAATTTGAGGTTATGATTCAAGAAGAGATAGACCAAAATCCGGATCTGGCAAGAGGAGTACCAGTATTTGGTTCTGACAGAGCCAGGGTTCAGAAGCGATGGGACGGGATAATGGAAGAAGGAAAGCTTATACTTGGTAGCAAAAATCCGGAATATTCAGTAACATAACCAAAAATACGATTTGTTTATTTTTCTTCAGACATGGGCTGACCTCATAAGCCGCACAAAAAAAAGATTGCGAACTATATTCGTAATATAAATATGACAGGTGGGGTCCCTTTCGGCATTCACGGCTGACGGAGATCGAAAAAACGATCGACTAGTAAATAACATTAGACGGTGATGCCCATTTTCTATAAAGTGTACCAAATAAATTAAAAATAATAAAACTCTAAAGGAAATATACAAAAATACCTTAATATTTCATTTAGCAACGCTGTTCTAGACGAATACAACGTAATCGACGTAAAGTCTACACGAATCAATCGCTCGACTTACAAAATTATAAGCGGAGACGAATTCGCCTGTAGACGAATCGTTCGTGTCCCCTATCGTTCGAGATACATGATGAGGCTGCAAGTCTTTCTACACCTGGACCTTTCCAATGCAGGGCGTTTGCATCCATTCATACGACATGGGCTAGCCCGCGGATCCGCTGTATTTTAATTTAGTTGAATACTAGATATAGTCATATGTCATTGTAAAGTTAATACAGCTCATGATTCCGTTATTTTCGATATTTACAAATGTCTGAAGGCCTAAAAATCTTTTGTAGAATCTATATCTCGAAAACTCCAAAGGCGTCTTCATCTGATAAGGAGGATATGGCGATAGATTTATAAAATGAGAGAGGAATTTCATGATCATTTGTCTACTCATTGTCATTCCAAAGAAGCACTAGCAGGTAGACTCCGGAGGTTTATGCACAAATCGAAGCCTAAAAATATGTACCACATAACTAGAAACAAAATGTATACAAATTTATACGTTTTGATTATAGTTAGGAGTTAAATATTTTTAGGCATCGTTTTCTGCATAAACATCGTGAGTCTACCATAGAGAGATTCTTCATTGCATTTCAATTCTGATTCTCGGGTAGACGAAATCTACTAGGACTTCTAAATTATAGCTACCAACACTAACCTACATAGTTGCCTAAGTAAACGACGCGATGGTTAAAGGCTATGATGTCGGTTTCATCGGCATACCCAGTGCAGCTATGAAGCTTTTTTAATCATATCCGACATCCGATTTAACAAATCAAACGATAAGAAGTTGTAAATTTCATTTGCTACCGACGATGGCTTGAAGATCGGCAAATATGTAGATGATGTGTGTGGCTCCTGTCGCAGGTCCTAATTAAATACCTGTATTTAAATAGCCCCGCTGATAGACTATTGGCTTCGGCAGCTTTGTTATTTTTCATTTCATTTGCTTAAACTTCGTGATGATCTGTTAACGGAACATCAGCTCCATAATCATTGATTGGTGGATACGGATCATGGTCATCTCTTTAGTTGCCGTCATTGATACCATTCGGTAGGTTGGGCAAATGTTCCCTCAAGTTCTGGGCACCAGTCACCAGTTTGTCGTTCTTGTTCTTAAAAGAATATGGCCAGTACCTTCCGTAAGTCGTTATTCTGTAGGAATTTTCATGCTCTAAATATTTCTGTCGGCCATTATCTCCAGCTCTCAGCGCTTTTCGTTTCATTCGTCTCTCCTCTAGAGATGCTACAATGATTTTTTATTTATTATTTATTGTATTTTATCGTTTCGACGTGAAGGCTGAATTTTCCGATTGTTTGACCACAGTTATCTTCCTTGTCCACCATGAAATCATGATCGCCTTGCACAATTTAAAAAAAAAATCATAGAAACGGTTAATTAAATTATAAGTTTGTAGTCTTCACCCGAGGCTTGCTGAACTTTTCCACTGAACTTTACGGATTATTGTTTTTTAACGTGGATCGCAATTTGGGAAATTAAAAAGGCTAGTTGTTTTAACTAATTTTGAATAAAATTATTTAGATGTTACGGCATATGCATATGTAAATATTTAGATTCCTTAAAATTTAATATTATTTTGTTTTTTTTGTTAATAATCTAGACTAAGTGCAATGCGAAGGCCATCGAGCAGAAGCTTGGAGTGGCCGTACCCATATATATGTAATTGTATGTATTAATTTGCGCTTTTTTTGTATCTACCTATATTGAACATAAATGGGATCACCAATATTTAGCATGCCACATTTATACACATCAAAATAAACACCCATAGATGGTTCTTTTGGATTTTGGAGGAGGCGATATCTGAAAAATAATTTCTTTCATAAGTTTTATTTTCGAAGGCACTTGCTTTTTTTTTTCTTAGAACTTACTTCTTTAACGTTTTAAGCGGTTCAAAATTGGTATCCCGCGTATAATCCTCCACATTTATATTGACTACAATACATCGCAAACAATCGGAATTATACCTGATGATCGTCGAGCGTTCTACGTCATTACCGAATCTCAGCCACAATCAACGGTCCTCATCATAAGGTGGTACATTTGGATTGCTATCGACTACCAGATTTCCGCGAAACTGTTGACAGTCGACACGTTTATTTTGGCCACTGAGACGCTCATTAAGGTCATGTAACGAACTTTCATGTATTACCATAACTGGAAAAATCGCCTAAAATAGTTATATGTACATATGTATATAAATTGTTTTGTAAAAGCTTCGTCACTTTCAGTCTGAATTATTTATTTATTTATTTAGTTATTGCCATTATGTTATACTCTCACCCCCGCTTCTCCCTTTTGAGGTAACAATTTTACATACAAACGCAATCCGTTCTCACGCTGCACTACGACACGCGAGAACCACTCATGGTGTTCGGCCTGACATTCAACTAAACGCTTGCCAAAAGCATTTTTACATTTCTCAGGCGCTTTTAACGGCCCTCGCAACAACTCATTCAAGTCCACAATTAACGGCGGCATATTCGGTGCCTCCAGTCGCAGTACCTTGTCTCTCACGATCACCGAACGTATGCTCAGCATACGCGGATAGGAACCAGCGTACACCACCCCACCAGACTCTTCGTAGGCAACCAAGCAACGCTCCCACAAATCGTTCGAATGCACCCCGAACTCAGAGCATTCTACTTTTTCCAGACGTATGGGAGCACCACCTTTGACAGGATAGAAGTTGATGGCTTTTAGTGTACCAAGATATTGCCAATTATCGGCGTTGGGATGTCGTTTACTCCTGCGTAGGCGCATGCAGCACACCCACCAAAGCGTAACGCCACCCGCCAAAGCGCCAATGCTAATGCCGAGCCAAGTGCTAATCTCCACGGAACGCATTTTTACACTGAGATGATGAAAAATTAACTGAGTAAAACAAACAAAAATGAGTGCATATGACTTTGTATGTATGTATGTATGTATGTACATATGTACATTTGAAAGGTTCATTGAGCGCGTGAGCATTGACTTCGCTGTTGAGTATCATTGTTTCCATGGTTCACTTAAGTGCATACATATATGTGTGTGTGTACTATATGTATATGTACATATGTTTATACATGCATACACATGTGTATTGATAAGACATATTTATTGACTCCGTAAAATTATTGCACAAAAAAAATTTTAAGGGGGGGTTAGGTTAAAATATTATATTAAGCTTTTAAGCTGCGAGTGAGGTATATGGAAGGCGTCTTGCGCGTATGTATGTAGTGAAGATATTTCCTTCAAATTTTATTTTCATTATTAAATTCTGAGAGTTAATTAATTTGGTACAAATTTGAGATCGGTTAGAAGTAATTTAGAATAAAATGTACACAAGTGGTGCTGGAGTCGCGATTGTTTGAGGTACAAGTACATACTCGATACTTTTCGTCCGATACAAAGTAAGTTTTAGGGATGTGCCGGATAGAAATTTTGCCGGATAACCGAATTTCGGATATCCTGTAAAAAATAAGAGCCGGATTCGGATATCCGGTAGACTGCTGTCCTTAATAAATTTGACAATATTTTTAGATTAGGTTTTTTCGTTTAGCTGAACTGTCCAATATGTAGTTCTTCTTCTTCTTTATTGGCGCTGTAACCGCCTAAGCGATTTTGGCCGAGTGCAAAACAGCACGCCAGTCTTTTCTCTTCTGTGCTAACTGACGCCAATTGGAAATGCCAAGTGAAGCCAAGTCTTCCTCTTCCTCTGTTACCAGCATCGCGGCCCGCGTTGAATATTTTCAGAGCAGGAGCGTTTCTGTCCATTCGAACGATGTGGCCAAGCCAGCGGAGCCGCCGAATTTTAATTCGCTGCACTATGTCCATATCGTTGTAAAGCTCGTACAGCTCATCGTGAAATCGTTTGCGATATTCGGCATCACCAACGCGTAAAGGTCCGTAAATCTTTCGTAATTCTTTATGTAATTAAGAATACAATATTTCGGCTCCAAGTTATGATATAATCCCGTATTGAAAAGATAACGATTTATTGATTATATTTGGTGAATAAAGGAGAAACGCCAAAGATAAATAAACAACAATGAACGCCGCTAAGAAAAAATGCGTGATTGCCCGTAAGGCTCCATTGTTGCAATATTTTGTGAGAAATTGAGAAACATTTACAGCTACCCCATATACCCAGGCAAGAAGATCCTTTAATTTGGTGGAATCATAGACGGCCGCTGTAGTGTAGCGGTTAGCAGTGCGTGCTAACATTCCGCAGGACTTGGGTTCAAGCCCGGTTCAACCCAACATAAAAAAAGTTTTTTTTTCTAATAGCGGTCGCTCCTCGGCAGGCAATGGCAAACCTGCGAGTGTATTTCTGCCATGAAAACAGCTTCTCATAAAAATGCAAGCGCCGTTCGGAGTCGGCGTAAAACTGTAGGTCCCGCCCCTTGTGTGACAAGATTAATGCGCACGCCATAAATAATAATAAAATAAGGAATGAGTCTATCTTCTTCTATGCATAGTATAAAGGAAAGTCGAGATTCTTCGTACGCGGTAGTCTTGAAAGCTACTGAACGGATTTTGACGAGATTTTCTCTAATATACTCTGTATCGACAGGTCAGTGACCTTTTTTACTTAGAATTTTAATAGGGCTGCCACCTATATAAGATACGCACCGTTCGTTGGATTACCAAAAATGGGGTGTCAAATGAAAGGGATTGGTCTCTAGAAAAGCACTAATGTTTTTTAATAGGGTTGCCACCTAGTAATGAAATTACTATATTCAATCATAATAAGCGTAGGCATCAGTTCTGCGCCATCACTGTGAAACGAAAAGACTTAGCCTCTACATGTGCAATAATGTATTATTTTTCTGAGTAGAGTTGCCACCTATTAAAAACTTAAAAGATTTTTGCCGTTCGTTGGATTACAAAATGACATACCAGATGAAAGGGGCTGGCCTTCGCATATACAAAAGCTTTCGTTTTTTGAGTAGGGTTGCCACCTATTTAAAAATTACTATCTTCTATATATAGTATAAAGGAAAGTCGAGATATTTTGACCACGCTAATCTCAAAAACTACTGAACGGATTTATACGAGATTTTTGAAGTATAACCTGTATCGATAGGAATATTATCTTTATTACTTTCAATTCCTATAGGATTGTCACCTGTCTAAAAACTTATTAGATCCGCACTATTCGTTGGATTACAAGAAATGAGGTCTCAACTAGAAGGACTTAGCTTTTAGATGTTCAATAATGTATTACTTTTTTAGTAGGTTTGCCACTTTTTAAAAATTATAGATCTTCACCGTTTGTTAGACTGCATACTGAGGTACCAAGTGCAATAAGTTTATATTTTCTTTTTGAGTGTGGTTGCCACTTATTTGAAAATTATGTATGTATAATACTTTTTGTTAATGAGATTAGGTTTGCACAGTTCATTCAATTTAAAAAAAAATGAGGTGTCAAAGGAAAGGCTTGACCTTTCGATTTGCAGTAAGGTTTTATTTTTTGAAGAGGGTTGCAACCTGTGCGAAAAATTAAAAAATGTGGGGTTAGATTACAAGAAATGAGGTGTCAAGCGAGAGGGCTTGGCCTCCAGAAGCGCAATTATATATTATTTTTTAGTAGGGTTGCAACCTGTTTAGTAGTCAATCGCATCTTATTTAATATCTACACATTCAGCGCGTGCCGAAGCCTCGCTCATACGAGGCCGGCTAATATTTATATAAAATAATCTATAGCGATCTTATGTGTACATATCGATGGTTATCTGCAATAACGACTCAACTCAAAATTCCCAAAAACAAGCCTTACCACTGTTAAGTGTTTCTTATCTTTAATCTATATCTAATTCTTATTAAAGTAAGTAGTAAGGATTACTAAAGTAAATAGTAAGGATTAGACATGGATTAGGGGCATGAGACACTTAATATTAGCAGACATTCGCGCTTTCTCATAAAGCCAAGTAACTGTTGAATACCAAATTCAATAGAAGGTCGACACAATCTTAAACGAGCGATAAATACAAAAATGCATCAGCAACGGCGCATGAGCATCTAAAGTCCACGTTGCTCTCCCGTGTAGTTCCGCCCACTAATTCGTTCTAAAAAAACAACAAAAGTTGACATACATTTACATACATACAGATCGCTCATGTTTTGCAAAAGCGTATTAGTTAAAAATTTTTGTTTTTGATATACAAATTTTTACAGATCATACATATCGAGCCCTAACCACCAAAATAACGTAAGCGACATTTTTTTCGAAATTTTATTTTTGATGCAGAAATGCATCTAGAGGCTCTAGGAATATTTCTGCATCAAAAATAAAATTTTGAAAAAAATGTCGTTTACGTTATTTTGGCGGTTAAGGCTCGATATATATCCCTAACATATGTACATAATATCGAGCCCTAACCGCCAAAATAACGTAAGCGACATTTTTTTCAAAATTTTCTTTCATATATATGTATTTATATATGTAGCTGTGTATGAATGCATATATCGCTACCTAAATGTGAGAAGATGCCAAGTCCACATTTTTTTCAAAATTTACTTTTAGATGCAGAATGACAGATAATGCGTAACTACATCGATTTTTAGTATCTCCTGAATAATTACAAAAAATGGAATTGGCTCCTTTTCACCTCTATGCAAATACAACGGTATCTATTTATGTACACATTTGGATGCTTATAGATATACATACATATGTATTTGTAGCCTAACAAAGCATACATAAGGCAAGTACACGACTACTCTCAGTCGCTCATTGCGAACAGTGGAATCAAGATAGGGACGAAGTGTTTCGCAAATGTACTACCTATAAAAAAATTAGCTTTAACAAATCGTCAACTGATAAGAAAGTCCAACAACGGATTACTAGTGCGAAATGTCGAGTAAATAAAACTGCGTTAAATCCCATAGGTTGCTTTTCCATTTAATTGCACATTTTCTCGTCTTAGATTCAACCAGTGGAATTTCCACCAAAATGCTGGTCAGCTTTGGCGTTGGCATTGGAGTGACTGCCGTATCGAGTGCTTCTTATTTATACTACAAATACTGGAAGCAAGATGTCATGCCAGAAGAATGGCAGCGTGTGGGCATCTTAGAAATGCTCGAATTCTTCCCATTGAAATCAGGAGCACCACTCAAAATGCCAGAAGACACTGAACTGGAATGTGAAGTGCTGGGCCTACGTTACGAGGGCGTTCGCGATCGTGCGCTGATGCTGGTCGATAGTAACAATTTAATGTTAACAGCTCGTGGCTACCCTAAGATGGTTTTGATTGCTTCGAAACTGGTAACACCAACAAAGCTAGAAATCAATGCACCCGGCATGGAAACACTGGAATTAGATTTTAGTAAGCTGATTAATGAAGCGCCGGGCATCGATATACACACATCGGTATTTGGTGCTCCATTGGATGCGATGTTGTGCGGTGAAAAATATGACAGATGGTTCTCGCAATACATTTTGAGTCAGGAAAACGGAGTGAAGCTGGTGTACTATCCCTATCCGAAACCAACGAAGCCAATTGACAAAGATTTAGCCAAGGAACCACATATAAAAAAATATGATACGGTATGTGACAATTATTATAGTATGAGCGCACTGTTATTAAACGTTTGTACAAACAAAAATGCATATATCGATGGTCCTCTGCAATAACGACACAATTCAAAATTAAAAAAAAAAAACACCTTACTGTTGTTAAGTGGCTCATGTCTCAAATCCTTTTCTAATTCATATCTAATCCTTACTACTTACTTTGGCAAGCATTGGACATGGATTAGACAAGGGTTAAAAGCATGAGTCACTTAAAAGTAGTAACGGTTTTTATTTTTTGAATTTTGAATTGTGTCTTTATTAGAGAGGACCATCGATATGCATATACACATATATATCGTCTTTTAAAATACAAAACCGCGTATCGTCATTATTCTGCAAAACCGCGTATTTTAACATTCGCATTCGCAAAAATCAATGCGGTTCATTTGCGAATCCGAATATTGAAATGGAACGAAAAAAATTATAAGTCGAGGTGGTAATCTCCGTTCGTTTTTTCTGTTTAAAATCTATTTCAGTCCTCTTTCATATGATACCAAATTTGTTTATATTTGGATAAGCGGTTTGTTTATTATCCGGAAAAGACGTTTATTTCGGAATAAAAAAAATATTAGGCCAAATTTAACTCGTAAAAACTAACTGTTATTTTCGGTCCCTAGAATATTATGCAAATTTTTTATTAAGTACAATGTTCCAATTTTTAAATTCAAGTACTAAAAAACATTCAGTCTTATCATGAGTTTAATTTTCCCCGAACCGGTTCACTTTTCACTTTTGGTTTTCATGTACATATTTACTATGGGCGGAATACAAATTTACGGGTGATTTTTTTCGGGAAAAACTCAGGATATACCAGATTATTAAAAATTATTAACCTTTCCATTTTTTATTTACCTAAATCACCTAATTTACCCACTTAAATTATTTCTTAAAAATACATGACATCCGCAAGCTTTTAAACATCCGCGTCCGCATTCGATCCGCGGGTGTCTAAAATTCCACATTCGCAACATCCCTAATATGTATGTATGTGCCAGGTTGCAACCTAAAAAATAATTTATGCAAAAGTACATACGCGGTTTTGCCATTTGTTGATACGTGGTTTTGTACTTTAAACGCCGATATATTAGTGTTTTGGCAGAGCTTCTCCTCCGATTTGTGGTGTGCGCCTTGATGTTGTCTTACAAATGGGAGGGACCTACAGCTTTACGCTGACTCCGAACGGTGATTGTATTTTTATGAGAAGCTGTTTTGCATGGCAGAAATACGCTCGGAAGTATGCCATTGACTGTCGAGGGGCGACCGCTGTTAAGAAAAAACCTTTTTTTTTCTAAATTTTATTTTGCGATGTTGCTTTGACCAGGGCTTGAACCCTGGCGCAGCGGAGTGGTAGCGCGCACTTCTTACCAGGGACGTGAACCGGATGAAAAATTTGGTCGGTAAATTGTAAAACCCGTTAGGATTATTATTATTATGTCCATGTCATTGTAAAACTCATACAGCTCACGTTCCATTGTCTGCGGTACTTTCTATCGCCAATGCGTAGAGGCCCATAAATCTTTCGCATATATTTTCTTTCCAAGAGCCGCCTCATCAGATATTTTCATTGTCCTTACGTCCGCGCCATAAACCAGCACAGGCATTATCAGTGAATTATAGAATACGATTTTTGTAAGGCTAGAGGACTTTACTTCTCAATTGTCTACTCAGTCCGAAGTAGCACTTGTTGGCAAGAGTGATTCTGCATTGAATTTCGCTGCTGACATTATAATCGGTGTTAATGCTGGCTCCCAAGTAAAGGATATTCTCCACTTTCTCGAAATTATAACTGTCAACAAGGACGTGGGTGCCAAGGCGCAAATGCGCTGACTGTTTGTGTGATGTTAGGAGATACTTCGTTTTGTCCTCGTTCACCACCAGACCCACATGCTTTGTTTCTCCATCTAAGACAGAACAGATGTAACCCTTATTTGAA
This sequence comes from Rhagoletis zephyria, assembly GCF_001687245.7. Classification (NCBI taxonomy): domain Eukaryota; kingdom Metazoa; phylum Arthropoda; class Insecta; order Diptera; family Tephritidae; genus Rhagoletis; species Rhagoletis zephyria. The sequence goes on along the minus strand of NW_016162123.1, from coordinate 20,513 downwards.
ACAATAATGTCGATGTCGTCGGTGGATTTGCCAGGCCTAAAGCCACACTGGTAAGGCTCAATCAGTTCGTTGACGGTGGGCTTCAGTATTTTACACAACACGCATGGCGGGGTCGCCTTTCTTGTGGATTGGGCAGAGCGCACTTGAGATCCAGTTGTCGGGCATGCACCTTATTAGCTCCTTGCCATCGTAATAACTAGAATAGCTCTGCTGACAGGCCATCAGCTCCAGCAGCTTTGTTACTTTTCATCAGCATAATCGCGCTGGGATATCGATTCCAACGTTATCGACTGGGGGCTCGGGTTCGTCTTCTCCACTTCTTTTAGTGCTGCTGCCATTCAAAAGGGTCAAAAAGTGTTCCCTCCATAATTTGAGTACGTTCTGGACGTCGGTCACTAGGTCGCCATGGTCGTTCCTACACGAGTCTTGAAACCTTCCGTAAGTCGTTCAACTCTCTGCTAATAATTTCGGGTGTTTTTTTTTTGTCGGCCAGCATTTCAAGCTCTTCGCAATCACGTATTAGACCCTCCCCCCCCTTCTTATTGCGGCAAATACGTCTAGGTTCCCTCTTCATTTCCCTATAACATGGCTCGCGTTGCGCCCCATCGCAGCGGGGTCCTGTAGGCAGCTGCAGCTTCTTGACACTCCTTATCGTACCAGTAATGAGCGGAAAATGTGGTTCCACAGCCCGCGTATGTCGCTTTGTTGAAAAGTGCTCTCTCACAGCAGGTGTGAGAGTCGAGTGGCGAATCAATTGGCCGTCTGTTTTGATTGCAGCTTTTCGACGATGAACTTTCCTTGCATTGTCGGGCGCACATTTTTTGCTGCACCGAGGCGGGTGCGTATATTGGCTGAATCCGTACGAACCGATGTTTGGCCCTCGGAGTGTACGTATGTACATCTAAAATACTGGAAGTGTGCCTTCCGTCTATAACAACATACTCGATTTGGTTTGCAGTTTTTCGATCTGGAGACACCCATGTAGCTTAATGAATATTTTTATACTAGAACCCAGTACTACATACCGCCAGGCTTCGGGCCACTTCGAAGTCGGATCAGCCTCAGCCCTTTATCGGACGATTCCTCATGGAAGCTGAATTTTCCGACAGAGGCGCCAAAAGTCCCTTCGTTCGTAAGTTTTACATAGCTAGCTTTTTTAGCTTTTCGCATTCTCTCTTCCATGACGATTGGTCTACTTCTTTTTTACGACTTCTTCTACTAGGCACCGCAACTACTAAAAATCGAAAAAATTTTACATAGAGCACTTTGCAAGTGGACTACTCATATGTGTAAGCGCCAATCTATTTTTTTTTTTTTTTCGTAGGAGAGGGAAATGCTTTATGCACTGGCCAGGGTCGCTAATCTCTACCTTCCGCGAGTGTGGGACTCCCAACGAAGCATATTGGGCTACCCACTAAAACCCAAACTCCCACCGCCCGCGCAAGAATCCCGCATCTGGCACCGCTATTACGCATGTCTTCAGATGNATAGAGCACTTTGCAAGTGGACTACTCATATGTGTAAGCGCCAATCTATTTTTTTTTTTTTTCGTAGGGGGGGGAAATGCTTTATGCACTGGCCGGGGTCGCTAATCTCTACCTTCCGCGAGTGTGGGACTTCCACCGAAGCATGTTGGGCTACCCACTAAAACCCAAACACCCACCGCCCGCGCAAGAATCCCGCATCTGGCACCGCTATTATGCAAGTCTTCAGATGTGCGCTACTAGAGCCTCAAGGCTGCTCCATTGTAGGAGCGTTTCATTCGGGTGTCCTCAGTAGACATCCGTCTTCTCATTTGCAGCGGAGTAAGAATTTCACGTATCTCGTAACTGGTTCCCACTTGTCTGCACTGGAGATCATTACCCCAGGTTTGTCTCCATGTCTTTCTTCCAGCATTCTGCGCGAAGTCAAGAAGTGCTGGCAAGTGAAGAATGTATGATGTACGTTATCTTTGACTTTTCCACAGTAATGACAGAACGATGAGTATACCCTGCCCATTCTATGAAGATACAATATTTTGGTCACTCTCAAAGGGATTCAGTAGCGCATTTCAAGGGCACTGAGCACCATGTATTGGCCACAGTAGAAAATTGAAATTCGGTATAGATATTACAAATACCAAAAGGAAGAAACTAAGGGGGTGCCCCGATTTCTACGATGACATTTTTTCCCCATGCAAAATTTGGACCACTCAAATATACATACTACATATTGTATGTATGTATGTATATTAAAAATGTGTGAAAGCATACACAAATATGTCTAATAAGTTAAATATCAATTTCAGGGTGCCTTCGCTGATGCTACTAGCTATATGCTGATGAATTTATCATCAATTGAAGATCTCAATAAACGACTCCCGCGTCCAGTACAGCCAATTCAGTTTCGAGGCGGTTTCTATTTAAAAATGGATAAGAACGAACCCTATGCTGAGGATTCATATGATTGGATAAAAATTGGCCAGCAGGCAGTGTTCCGTAAAGTAGCGCCATGCCGACGATGTATTTTACCCAACATCAACCCAGAAACCGGAGAGCGCGATCCTGATAATAATCCATTGAAAACTCTAAAAACGTAATTTTATATGCTGTATTCAATTAATTGATATTCATTGAACCCACTTATTCTTCCGTTTATACGTAGGTATCGTTGCTTTGAAAAGAACCCAAGCCCTGTTCTTGGAATTCATTTGGGTTTGCGTGAGCCGGGGAAAGTCAAGCGAGGCGATGTCATTTATATCGGCATTAAAAAATAGATAACTTATTATTGTCTTTTATATATACATACATATATTATTTAGCATATATTTTTATATTTATGAATACATTTTATGCTATTTGCTTTTGATTAAATTTTTATAACGAATGTAATAATTTTAGGCGCAAACAACAGCATACTTCTTTTTTTATAATTCGTACATGTTTATTTTATTAAATACATGTTTTTTGTGTGCACATACTCGTATACAGTGTGTGATGTAAAAAATATAGATACATACATATATGTATATTATTTGAATAAATAAAGCGATGAATTTTATTTATTTCTTTACATGCATTTCACCATTGTAAAGACCCGTCTAGAACGCTATGCGCTCTCTTCCATTCATCGGGAAAATAATATTTTCGAATGCATATACTTTATAAATATTCGTGTCATATACATACATAAATGAAGATTAAAAATAAAATGTCTTAAATACAAACTACATATATTGAATAAAAATACGAGTCGTAGACAAGAAAGATTCAAATGTACGAAGAGATAAAGATTTTGGGTAAAACCTTATCAAGTATATATATTTTTTTCTAATTCGCAACACAACCCTGCCATGCAAGACCACCACAGAACATACTTATAATCACATAAACAACAAATATTATTATGAGCACTACTACGACGTAGATGCGCACCTTTTTCCAGAACATTTGTCGTGCCAAGTTTCGAGAAGCTTTGCGGAATGCAACAGACTAGAAATGGAAATGCCAAATAAACTTGATGAAGAAGCCATATAATGTAGACTTTGCTCGTGTTACTTACGTTATTACTAAGGTTTTCCGTTTTATTTACAAGCAATTCCAGCCTTTCGCCGCGATCCCGAAGACTGTCTATAATTACAAAGAAAAAAAAATACATTAGTGACTGAAAAAATACAACATTATACAGCGAAGCAAGTATGTACTATTATTTCACAAGTGCTGAATAGTGAGTCAGTTTGGATGTGTCTGTGAATATAAATATGTGTTTGTTACACCGACATGACTCCTGGCATGACTCTGAATGATTCAATTGTATGTAGTCGAAGGGGAGTCAACACGTACGCACGTAAATGACTCGCGAGTCAGACGCACAGTGTATGTCGCCTATAAAACTTCAGACCTTTTGCCCAATTTGTTCAAACAAATTTAAGTGAATGGTATGCGATTTCAAGAAAAAGCAATTGCTTAGTTTTTATGCATACGGCTCAATATACAAGTTCGTTTGGGCTATAAAAACTCTTTACATAAATTTTAGACATTTTCTGTAAAAAAAAATAAAATTAAAANGAAAAAAATACATTAGTGACTGAAAAAATACAACATTATAAAACGAAGCAAGTATGTACTATTATTTCACAAGTGCTGAATAATACCTTAATAGGCGACATACACCATGCGTCTGGCTCTTGAGTCGGTTTGGATGTGTCTGTGAAAATAAATATGTGTTTGTTACACCGACATAACTCCTGGCATGACTCTGAATGATTCAATTGTATGTAGTCGAAGGGGAGTCAACACGTACACAAATGACTCGCGAGTCAGACGCACTGTATATGTATGTCGCCTATAAAACTTCAGACCTTTTGCCCAATTTGTTCAAACAAATTTAAGTGAATGGTATGCGATTTCAAGAAAAAGCAATTGCTCAGTTTTTATGCATACGGCTCAATATACAAGTTCGTTTGGGCTATAAAAACTCTTTACATAAATTTTAGACATTTTCTGTAAAAAAAAATAAAATTAAAAATCAGAAATACTATGTTAATCCAAATTTCATTAAATCCTGTCGAACAACTTCAAAATGTTAATGTAAAAGTTACGGTCCTTGGCTAGTTCAAATTATGTCTTAACTCTAGGATCATCCTTCTGTAAAACGGGGTAAAATACGGTAGTAAATAGAAGCTCATTGACCAGTAGTCATAGTTTCAAGTTAAAACGTCTAATTATAACGGAACTTAAGTTTAGACCAGATTATAAATAGAATTTGGATCATGATTTTTTTGTATAATGACACTAAAGTCATTTGTATGAAATGACACAGATTAACTATGCGCTATTTAGAAATACGACTATTTTATCAGGTTCACCGTGTGCCAGCTGACTTTTATTTACACACGAACTGAAAAAAAGCTGCAAAATCTGCGTAATACTAAAACGTGTATATTTGCTGTATAAACATTTCTTTGGGAAATAAAAAATCAGAATTTATACTAGAAAAATACTCTATTTGAAAAGACTCATATACATTTTCTTTCTGTTGCGATTGCATCATCATCCTCGAAGTATATATATGTATATGTATTTTTTTTTTCAAGATAAGCTCAATATTAATTTGCTAAAAATTCAGGTAGCAAATCATGAAATTAGAACGTACCTTTAATTAAATATGGACATATGCATGCATGTATATAAAATCCCCTTTACCTCATTTTGAACTTAGTACACCAATTTAAGGATAAAACATGTTTTAAGTCATAGTTAATTTAACGGACATAAAATAATGTTTTAAATGTTAAAATCTAATTTTGTAAGGCTTTATACATACTACTATTAAAATAGTTTTTTCTTCATAATACAAGAAAACGAACATAAGGCGACCGCATAATGAGCACACTGTTAGCATCGTAAACATACCAATATTTTTTACCATAATGTCTTTCAACTCGTCAATTTGACCATGAACTCTTGAAATCATATCCACCTCACGCGATTGACTAAAATGTGCCATCTGTTCCGCTAGAACTTTTGAGAATTCCGTATTCATTGCATAAGCAATAGCTGTTGCTACTTGTAGTCCATATGTTTGTATGAATTTTTGTTTGATATCCGCAAGAAAAAGGAAGGCGCGCGTGCGATCAAATTCCTATAAGGGTGTACAATTACATTTTTATATTATTGGATTTATTTTGGATCTATTTATTCATATATAGACAAGTATGTAGGAATCTATGATATAGTCATTGGTACTTACGTTGTCTGTAATGCACATATAGATGATGCGGTTCTCACATATGTAATGTATTAGGTATTCACCATGTGAATAAGTTAACTTGTGATTCTCCACCGCTATCTTTGAAATTATCTGCTCCGTGACTTCCGCAAAATTGCCCACACACTCTGCATATTTGGCCAGCACTGTGCTACCTCGGGATATTACACTATATAAAATTGGCATTTTTTATATTGTTGGTGCTCGTATAAATGTTGAGGGCAAATAGTTCCAAATCTAACGTAACCTTAGCCACGCCAAGAAGCACTTGGAAACATCGGCTGTTCGACTTTTTGTTAGTTGTCAGCTTGAATTAGCTGCTTTTGCTAATTTTTTGATAACTTCCTTATTATGCTTTTCTAATTTCAGTTTTTTTAATGATACCAATACTGCTGGAATAAAAAACAGAAATTAGTGACAAATTGCAAATGAATGCTAAACTCGCTAGCCTACCCCGCCAACCCCCCGACCACCTTACTCTTATACATATATGTACATATGTATGCACTTATCGGCATTAACAAATAATACATACATATATGAATGTGTATGTACATTTCTGCGTATTCTTGATAATCCAAAACCACTGTGTGGGCACGAAAAAACCTCGAATCAGAAGATTTAAATGAATGTAAAGTACCTACTCAAATTATAAAGGTGCGGTTAAACGCAATACAAGCGCTTTTTCTACGCGTTTTGCTGTCAAAATGCGAAATCGAAAGTCTACTTTCCGGTGTAAACAGCCAGAAAGTGCTTTTTGCAGATTTGCAGAGATCACTTTCGGAAATAAAAATTGCAAGGTTTAATTGCAACTGAAATAACGCAAATCGCTTTCGAGAAACAATTTCAACAAGCTCGTGCTGCACTAGCAAACCAATTGAGTGTTGCCGTGTGACGCGATTTTTGCTGAATTTCTATAAGATTATAAAAATGTTGCAGCACATTAAAAAAAATACTTGTAATTATTGTATTCTCCTGACATGAACAATATAAATATTAAAGCATTAGACACTTTGTGGTTGTTTTATGCCCATTTGAGCGTTTTTCTTTTTTTTTAATTTCAGGTCAGTAATTTTGTTATTATAAGCATAAAAATGTCTGGTAACATCGTTGAGAGTGGGCTGGGCTGCATTCACCGTGTAAACAGACAAAAAGTAGACCCGTCAGCATATCGACAGGCCCTGAACGGCAATCACAGGGAGTCAGCCTCGAGTTATGTAGACTCCAGACCTATGAATCCCGTTCTAGGCGCACAACCACTGGACATAGACGAGACGGAGCTTCATCTGCCTCGGGAGATAAGAACCACAATAGCTCAATTTCGCTCTGGCTACTGCAGCAGGTTAAACTCATACCAGAGCACACTCAACGCAGATGTGCGGCATGAGTGTCCGACATGCGGAGAGATACCTCATGACTCGAAGCATCTCTTCGTATGCCCGGAAAGCCCAACAACCCCAACGCCTTTGTCCCAGTGGACCCACCCCATTGGGGCTGCACGCTTCTTAGGGCTGCCGTTAGTGAAACTTGACGACAACGACTGAGATATTAACCGATCTGGGCGAGGTTGTTGTAGCCGCAACAACAACAACAAAATATTATAGGATAGTTTGATTTTCTGAAATGAAAATTGCTTTGGAAAGCCACTTTTCATGCAAGGTGTAACTGCTCCTGCAATCTCTTACAGACTTATGAAAGGGACTTGCACTTGCCACGTCTAACAGCTACTTACGGAACTGCAATGACAAAATGACCGCATAAAACACAAAGCCTTATATTGTTAGCTGAACATCATTAAACTCCATTGTCGTTTGTACTAAAATAAGACGGTAATAAAGGGTATATTTATGTACATACATATGTACATGTTTCGATATATTTTTGAGTGTTAAGTTAAATTATTATACTGCTGAACACAACTAATAAATAACTACCAATATTTAATTTGATTCGTATCGCTTACTCTATATAATTTCACAATCCCTTCTTCATTTGTTGATTGCAATAATAAATTCCAGAAAAATACGTATAAACTGCAACTGCACTCTCTACTGACAGTAAAATATTCGGCGTTGTTGTTGAACAAATAAGTAACGTATGAAACAAACTACAGGGCGATTCGAGTATTTAGTAATCAATAAACATTTTGGCTGCGTTTCTTTATACATTCCGGATAATCCCATTTCATAGCCGNAGAACACAACTAATATATACCAATATTTAATTTGATTCGTTTCGCTTACTCTATATAATTTCACAATCCCTTCTTCATTTGTTGATTGCAATAACAAATTCCAGAAAAATACGTATAAACTGCAACTGCACTCTCTACTGACAGTAAAATATTTGGCGTTGTTGTTGAACAAATAAGAAACGTATGAAACAAACTACAGGGCGATTCGAGTATTTAGTAATCAATAAACATTTTGGCTGCGTTTCTTTATAGATTCCGGATAGTCCCATTTCATAGCCGGAATAAACAGAATGCGTTTGAAATATACGTTTACATATCATCAGGAACGTTCTAAATAATAAAGCAGTGTTTGCGTTATTCAACTTTGCGTTCAACAATTGCGTTCAACTCAACGCAGGGTTGCACGAAAAAAANGTGTTGGCGTGAGCGTTGTCGAATTTCGGCTATGTGGACGGCTGCATTTGAATTCATGTATTCATAGTCAGCTGGTAAAGCGACGCCAACGCCAACGCAACGTCAAAGTTCTATGTGGACGGGCCTTAAAGAATAAGTAAACAAAAAATTTTATTCCAAACGTTCAGAATGAATAAAGAAATGCAGCCGATATGAAATTTACGCCAAACGGCAGTAACGGTGGCTCAGTTGTATTTCTTCGGTCTATTTTTTTACTACTTTTTACATATGAGTTATAATATGACGAACAAAATAAGAAACCATATATGTGTATAAAAACATGTCAAAAGCAAACAAAACAAGTCTTGCTAGAGATGCGTTCCAGATGCTTCACGATTTGCAGGTTTTTGCAGGAAGTCGTTCCAGGTGACCACTTTCCATAAGGTTTATTAATGGAGAAAACAGCTGTTCCTGCAAATCGTGAATATCGTCAAGCATCTGGAAAGCAATTTAGGCCATTCGCACTAGGCGATTGTTGCTTTCAAAAAAAGTTGCCTGTTCAATCGCACACGTAAACACCGTATAAACAAAAGGGGCATTTTTTAATTATTTGGCCAGGCTACCTTGGAAGTTGGCACCATTGATGCGCGGTCAACTCGAGTTGTGTTTGTGTGTCTTTTTTTTTAACTATTAAATGTTTTTTGTAAAGTTCTTTAAATTTAACAATTATTAGAATTTTATTATCAATGGCAGATAAACTAAAAACATGTCCTTACGGCGACCAGTGTTATCGAAAGAATCCTATTCATTTCANCGACTCAGTTGTATTTCTTCGGTCTATTTTTTTACTACTTTTTACATTTGAGTTATAATATGACGAACAAAATAAGAAACCGTATATGTGTATAAAAACATGTCAAAAGCAAACAAAACAAGTCTTGCTAGAGATGCGTTCCAGATGCTTCACGATTTGCAGGTTTTTACAGGAAGTCGTTCCAGGTGACCACTTTCCATAAGGTTTATTAATGGAGAAAACAGCTGTTCCTGCAAATCATGAATATCGTGAAGCATCTGGAAAGCAATTTAGGCCATTCGCACTAGGCGATTGTTGCTTTCAAAAAGAGTTGCCTGTTCAATCGCACACGTAAACACCGTATAAACAAAAGGGGCATTTTTTAATTATTTGGCCAGGCTACTTTGGAAGTTGGCACCATTGCTGCGCGGTCAACTCGAGTTGTGTTTGTGTCTTTTTTTAACTATTAAATGTTTTTTGTAAAGTTCTTTAAATTTAACAATTATTAGAATTTTATTATCAATGGCGGATAAACTAAAAACATGTCCTTACGGCGACCAGTGTTATCGAAAGAATCCTATTCATTTCAGCGAATTCTCGCATCCTCATTGTATGTATAATTATACTGGGGAACATATTTATTTATTTTCAGCACACGATATTCATTTATATTTCAGTGGACAAAATTTATTCGAAGGGTTTGGATCCCGCGACGAATAACTATGCTATACCGGATGAATATTTTATGTCCGCGGAATTAATAGAAACTCAGTTAAAGCTGCTAGAAAAACTTTTTCCAAAGGCAAGTTGCAGTGGTCGGGGTACCAGTGAAATTCCAACGTCCAGTAATATTGATGGCGATACCATAAGAGGTCGTCGGTTAGATGGTAAAGCCGTTAAAGTAAGTTCACAATTTTCGTTATGGAAATGTTCCGAATAGTATCTGTTAGTTGGAGGCCGATACAAAAAAAATCAAGGGGGTAGCTCCGTCCAACTTCCCATCTTGAAAGAGCAAACACCAAGGAATTCAATGACATGAGTCGTGAAAAACCGCTAAGTTTGCTTACAAAATGCCACAAGAATTTAAAGTAAAATAAAAAGGATTTTTTGCTCGGTCCAAAAATAACCCTCATCGGTTTAACTCCGGCTACGCTTTCCACAGTATTTTTGGGCAGAACACAATTCCGATTAAAGGTTATCACCTTTACTAATTACTAGTTCTCCTTTCTGTGTTGCCTGAGAAGAGAGAAAGAGACTCATGCCATTGAATTCCTTGGTCTTTGCTCCTTCAACCTGGAAAGGTAAGCGGTGCCACGCCCCCATCATTTTTTTTGTACCATCTTCGAACTAACAGATACTTCTCGGAACCCAACCCTTTTGTTTTTTTAATAATAAATTTGCCTTTCTAGCCTGATACAGCAAAACGTAGCAAATCTCCTGTAGGTAGTACGTCTACTGATTATGCATTATCGAGTAACGCATCAAGCTCATCACCCACCGACAAATCTAAACTTTCCAAAAAACCCAAAATAACAAGAAATATTAAGGATTACATCCCGGTGGTTTTAGAGAAGGGGCACGCTGCTGAAAAACTGGAACGCGCTGCACCTTATAACTTCTTCCTCACCGCGATTACCGATTCCAAACTCACTCATCATGAGCCATTGACAATAACGTTGCAAGGTATGCCTTCACAATACAAGTCTAATACCAAATTAATTATGTATGCATGTAATTATTTTATACAATATAATTGCAGAAATTCTTGATGAAAGCCTAGGGGAGCTAGAATCGTCCGTGCAAATTAACTTTATGGTAGAAATTGGCTGGCTACTTGGACATTATTATTTCGCTGGCGTAATGTAAAGCAACCATTACTATTACATATTTTCGGTTAAAATAGTTTTTAATAGATTTTAAACTAATACAATATTTGTCTGTAAAGTGTGTAAATGATTGTTTTCTTTTTACAGGGGTACACCGCTCCTTGTTATTTATGGTGATGAAACACCTGAGTTGATCAACATCTCAAAAACGCATCCGGAGGTCACAGCCGTTAAAGTTAACATGCCAACACCATTTGCAACCTCACACGCTAAAGTAATGCTTTTGGGGTACACTGATGGTGGCATGCGTATAGTAATCTCAACAGCGAATCTATACGAAGACGATTGGCATAATCGCACACAAGGTATTTGGATAAGTCCGAAGTTGCCAGCACTAGCACAAAATGTAGACACAACAGCTGGTGAGAGTCCAACAAATTTTCGGCAAGATCTGATGTTGTACTTGGTAGAATATAAAATACCCAAGTTACAACCGTGGATAGCACGTATACGCAAAACAGATTTTAGTTCCATAAAGTAAGTGTGATTCCATGATTGTTCGTAGCCTTTCAAGATACCGATTGCAATAGATATTTTTTTATAGTGTATTTTTTATCGGTTCAACACCTGGAGGTTTCCGCGAGGGTGCACGTGGCTTTCCATGGGGTCATGCCCGTGTGGGCGAATTGCTCCAAAAATATTGCACTACAGTGGATGCAAGGGTACCAGTAATATGTCAAAGCTCAAGCATTGGTAGTCTGGGTCCCAATATACAAACTTGGATTCAACAAGATTTTCTCAATAGCTTGCGAAAACATTCTGGACCCCCAGGCCTTAGTCATTTTCCACCATTCAAAATGATTTACCCCAGCTTTAGCAACGTAAATGGAAGTCATGATGGATTGATAGGTGGTGGATGCTTACCCTATGGGGCAAATACTAATGATAAACAACCGTGGCTGCGTGGGCATCTCTTTCAATGGTGCTCGAAGCAACGCTACCGTTCGCAAGCAATGCCGCACATAAAAAGTTATACTCGTATAAACTTGGAGAATCAATCTATTTATTGGTTTATGTTGACTTCCGCAAATTTATCTAAAGCAGCATGGGGAGCATTTAACAAAAATGTCAACATCTTGCCATGTCTAAGGATTTATAACTATGAAGCTGGTGTGTTATTCCTGCCGAGATTCGTGGTATGTTGATTCAAAAATAATTTGGTTCTATTTATTAAATGCTACTTCACAGACTGGGGAAGAAACGTTCCCTTTAGGACACGTTCGTGATGGTATACCACCATTTCCGCTACCCTACGATGTGCCACTAACGCCATTCGCTCCAGATGATAAACCATTTTTGATGGATTACCTACATCAATGATATTATAGTTGCTTTTTATTACTAGGGTTAAACTCTATACTTGCTTATACCTTCCACTTCATTATACATAAATATATGATAAACTAAATTCATTCGTTTTTAGTGTAGTCTTCGTGTAAATGCCTAATATACATATCGTCGTTTAAAGTACAAAACCGCGTACCAACAAAATTCAAAACCGTTCAAAGGTTGTATAAATTATATTCTAGAGTGTAAAAACACTAATATTTCAAAATGGTTTTCTTTTTTATAAAGTAATCGCATATCTGGCCAGTATATTTCAGGACGAATGGATAAGGAAATCCAATTTTTGCAGCAAATGTCAGTTACGAGGTTACGACGATACGCGGTTTTTTACTTTAAACGACGATAATCATACTCGCTCCATTAAATCTGCGTATACCCTTGTTTTTTTTTAACATTCATTATGTTTTGCAAGCTTTCTTTTTTTATTTTTGTNTCGACGATAATCATACTCGCTCCATTAAATCTGCGTATACCCTTGTTTTTTTTAACATTCATTATGTTTTGCAAGCTTTCTTTTTTTATTTTTGTAAAAAAATATGGTTCATGCTACAAACAAAACCATATAAAACAAAGTTTAAAACTGTATACCATTATAAAAATATCACGCTGTATACAATATTAATGAAAATTTAACGAATTTTCATCAGAGTCTTTAACTTTTTACTGAGATTTAAAAAATAAAGAAATCTGGTATGAGGTTTTATAGCCCAGTCAATTTTAGTATAACAATGTTCAAATTTGAAGTGGCTAAAGAAATGTGTTAATTAAAAAAAAAATGTCTGACGGCTCTGGGCATTTTTATCCAAGCAAGGTATGCGCGATTTTTTTATATGCTGTCAGCAAAAAAATTATACTGGCAGGTTCTGCAAATCACTCGCTTTGAATTCCTGCCCGATTAAGAAGTAATTTTTAACAACACCGACTTCAATTATTATATAAAAATGTAAGAATATTGTTAATTGCTTCATGATCCTATGATTGGATCCAAAGCAAATTAGTATGGGACCACCTCGGAGTACCACCTTTTCTTTTAAAACTGTAGAAATCGGTAAAAGTGGTCCAAAGTTATGCGGTAACATACATAAAAAATATGTATATATATATTCAGACGAATTGACCTTCTCCTTTTTTTTGAAGTCGGTTAAAAATCAACACGATTTCTTAGCCACTTCGAATTTGTATATTATTGTCTGAGTAAAAAGTTAAAATTTTGATGAAAATTCGTTAAATGTTCATTAATCGGGTACACAGTTTGAAACTTTGATTTATATGGTTTTGTTTGTAGCATAAACCATATATTTGTAAAAAAAAAAAATATTATAATTGCTAAACAAGGGTGTATGCAGATAGTGAAATAATCGTATGCGCGTATGTAATTAAAAAAAGCTTTACTGCATCTAAGTAAAATATAGTTCCAAGTATTTCAACTACGGAAATAAAACCAGTTGCTGCACTAGCAATTACACGGGCAACAAAAACAACGTATGTAGTTAATAAAATACATACATAAAAAGTGGCGGCAATTAAGCGCAACAAATGTAACACTGAACAAATTTTTAATTACATTTTATTTATGTAAATATGCACACTAAGCAAACTTTCACTTCGAATGTAAAATAATGCGTCTCACAGCGTAATTATTTAGTTTGGTTTTTAGTTCAATGCTAACATCGCATCGGTAAAGTTCGACCGCTAAAAACATGTACAACTTTCCATTTGAAATCACCGAACTTGAGCCTCAGTTAAATGCTGAGCTGCTCAGTTATTTTAAAGGTATACTCACTTCATAAGTAATTCTACTTCACGAGTAAAAAATTCAAATTATTTCACTACAGGCGAGCGCACAGGTTTTGTGCAGGTGGGTCCAGAAAAGTATTTCTTCCCTCATAAGTACAAATTGGAGGCGGAGAATTTTTATAATTTTCAAGCACGTCCGGATGATATTTGGGTAGCATCGTTTCCACGATCGGGCACTACATGGACACAAGAGTTAGTTTGGCTCGTTGCAAATAATTTGGACTTTAAAACAGCTAAAACACAGCCGCTCACCGAAAGGTTTCCATTTTTCGAGTAAGTGAAAATACTCGCATACATTGTATATGCGTATTTATTTATTTAACATTCTTATAATTAGATTTAGATTTAAAATTTAAATATTAAATACAATATTACATATGTATATGAATTATGTTACATATGTATGTAGATTTTCCCTGTTCGTGCATCCTGAAATCAAAGCGGAGTTGCTGTCTGAAAATGCTAATGACAATGGCAAACAAGACTTCATCGAATATTTTTCCGCCCCAGGATACAAAACTTTAAATTCATGGCCGTTAAATAAGAGACGCTTTATTAAAACACATTTCCCATTTTCTTTGTTGCCGCCAAGTGTTCTAAAGGAAAAGTGCAAGGTACTTCTAAATCAAATACTAACAACAGCAATACAACAAAAGGCTATTAAAAAATAATATTCTTTTAGATTATTTATGTAGCACGCAACCCCAAAGATGTAGCAGTTTCCTATTACCATCTAAATCGTNACAAAAGGCTATTAAAAAATAATATTATTTTAGATTATTTATGTAGCACGCAACCCCAAAGATGTAGCAGTTTCCTATTACCATCTAAATCGTTTATATCGCACGCAAGGCTATATCGGTGATTTTACACGATATTGGGATTATTTTTCCCGTGGTTTAAGTAAGTTTCTTTTATGTGCTATTTCTCAACGTTATTTACCTAGTTCGCAAGTGTAGATCCCTGGATGCCTTACTGTAGCCATATCAAGGAAGCGTATGCCCACATCCACCTTTCCAACTTACTTATACTTAACTATGAAGAAATGATATCAGACTTAAGTGGAGTTATTAGGAAAGTAGCAGCGTTTTTAAATAGTACGATCGGCACGGTTGGCTTGAAAGATCTTACAGAACATTTGGATATCAGGAATTTCCGGGAAAATCCGGCTGTTAATGGCAGTGAAATGGCTGACGTCGGAGTATTGCTAAAAGGTGAAGCAGGCTTTGTCCGTAAGGGTGGAAATGGAAAGCGGGAAGAATTAACGACTGATCTTAGGTTAAAGAATCGTGTTGATCAGTGGATTGAAAAGTCGATTGAGTAAGGCAGAACTATTTTCATTAGCAATAAGTATTTGTATATTTACATACATACATTTTATGTACTATAGCTGAGGAGTTTTTAACAAAACGAAATAATTCCACTTTGTATATTTTTCGGGATTTTGATTGAATCTTACTCTACAAACTGAACCATGTCGCTCATTTATTTCATAACTCAATTGAGAAAAACTGCTTTAAANATATCAAGGAAGCGTATGCCCACATCCACCTTTCCAACTTACTTATACTTAACTATGAAGAAATGATATCAGACTTAAGTGGAGTTATTAGGAAAGTAGCAGCGTTTTTAAATAGTACGATCGGCACGGTTGGCTTGAAAGATCTTACAGAACATTTGGATATCAGGAATTTCCGGGAAAATCCGGCTGTTAATGGCAGTGAAATGGCTGACGTCGGAGTATTGCTAAAAGGTGAAGCAGGCTTTGTCCGTAAGGGTGGAAATGGAAAGCGGGAAGAATTAACGACTGATCCTAGGTTAAAGAATCGTGTTGATCAGTGGATTGAAAAGTCTATTGAGTAAGGCAGAACTATTTTCATTAGCAATAAGTATTTATATATTTACATACATACATTTTATGTACTATAGCTGAGGAGTTTTTAACAAAACGAAATAATTCCACTTTGTATATTTTTCGGGATTTTGATTGAATCTTACTCTACAAACTGAACCATGTCGCTCATTTATTTCATAACTCAATTGAGAAAAGCTGCTTTAAACTTTTGAATTTACATATCGACACCTGAGTGGAAGATCGAGCTATCTTGTTGGAGCCGCTACAACAATAACAACAACAATCGACCTATCGGCAGCCAGTTCAAAAACGCCCCATCTGAACTGAAAATGTGCTGAAATGGGGCATGAACGAACGACATGGTTCATGGAAATGGGGCGTTTCTCAATCGGCAGCGAGATAGTGTGTTTTCGAACCGAGTTCTGAGATAGGGAGTTTTTCAAATTCTGAAACTCATAACTCTTGAAAAGTTTTCTGAGATAGAACGTTTTCGAACTGGCTCCTGTGATAGGTCGATCTTCCACTCAGCTGTCGATATATTCCCATAGTAAAAAATGTATACATAATTTGCTCTAGTGAGATACTGGTAATTGCATGAACCAAAAAGACAAGATCACGCGGGAAGGAGAGTAGCCCGTTAGAATCGCATTAAGGAAAAAAGTTGAACGATTTTGACATTAGCCGTTTATTTACATTTCTTCGTTGTTTACAATTTGGTGGTGGCTTTTTACTGCAATTTTCTTCATTTTCGCTTGTGACAACGTGTGTACACATAAGATAAAGAATAATTTAACACAACGGCATGATTTTTAGAAGAATTTGCATAATAAAAATGATTTTTCATGCGTTCAACAAATTTCGCGGTTTTCTCCGTTCTCTTTGTTGTTTACTTCTTACAGCAAAGATGGCGTCGAGATTTCGGCAGCTAGAAAATAACTTTTTTCGTTCTTTCCGTCCCGCGTGATCTTGTGTCTTTCGTTCATGCTGGCAAAGGTTATTTTTATTTTTATTTTTGCGCTGTGCTAGCTGAGTATAAAAAAGAGAAGAGAGAATAGAGAGAAATATGTATGTGGTTTGTTGATGCTCTCTAAACACAAACGCGTGAAAGGCAAACGGTATAGCAATGCGTGGTATTGTTGATCAACTTAAAGGCTTCGTTATGCATACTTGGCATGGCTTGAGAGCTGTCACATAAGAAATCTGTTAAATGAGCCTCGCGTGTAATCGGTTATCGAACGCACAGCACTACATACGTAGAAGTCTGTTGGTTTTTGATTTCTACGTAAAAATGGTATAGCAGTGCATGCAATGCCAAGTATGCATAACAGAGCCTTAATACTTTATTTAAACATAAGGGTTGCTCACAGTTCGAGTGTGGCTGACTTCCAAAACGTATGAATACAATTGGGGTGTTCACAGTTCGTTCCAAATAGTGTCTCAAAATGTAGACGTCTACATTTTAAGACGTTTTCTAACCGTAAAATCGGTGGTGTTGTTGTTTCCCATACAAAATTGGAAAACGACGCCGTTTACATTTTGTCACACTCAAAGGTATGTTTTTTGCGCGTCTACATTTTGCAACCTCGTAGCAGGGTTGCATTGTGGCAATACTAATCACATTTTTTTTTATTTATTGGGCACGTTTTCTGTATTTGCA
>NW_016162123.1:0-2818 GCF_001687245.7 Rhagoletis zephyria | reverse complement strand
AAATACGGTTCTCTCTCTGTCAGAAGTTACCAGTTTTAGTCCGAGAATTTTTTGCTGGTAAATTCTGGTAAATGTGTCAAACGATCAGCTGTAGTGTGTTTGGCAACCAAATTGTAAACAAAAGAAAAGTGCACTCTGCTAATTCATGTTGAAAAGTATTTAATTACTTGTTTAAGTGGATTTTAATGAATTTGAAAGTATTTTTGGTTATTTACATGTGTGAGCTGAGTGTGTTTACATACAAAATAAGCAAAAATTTACAACCAAAATTTGGAGGTTATGTTGAAGTTGACAGAAGTTACCATTTTTAACAAGAAAGCGATCCCGTACTTTTCAATAGGTTTGTTCGTCGGAAATCCAGCAAGAATTATCCAACACTCAAAATATCAGAGAGTAAGAAAAAATTCTCTCAAATTCTCTCTCATGTTGAGAAACTTGCAAATTTCTGCACGAACGCAAATTTGCAGGAATTTGCAAGTTTCGCTGCCAGCTGGCGTCCACGGTTGCATTTCAAACATAAAAAATTTTTATAGAATTTTTAAAATTCTTTCGGATGGCCAAAAACAGGATATACATGTATATTTCTTGTTGTTCTGACTTTCTTTAACATACATTTCAATTTCTTCATCGTACTAGCTGTCGGGTTTCTTAAATCGACTCTGGTTGCAATTGCATTCCGATTGCGAATACCATTTTTTTCAGCCGAATTAAGTTCAAATCATTGGAATTAACTAAATTAATTATATCAACAATTATTTACTTCCTTTTTTCATAAAAAAATCGCTCGTGTTTATAAATTTTTAAATTTAACGAACTAATTTATTCAAATTATTGTAGACAAAAATGCAACCATGCGCCACAACCACATGTTTTTCGTGTTTGCAAATTCTTGCTGGCAAAATTTTTTCCAGCAAGAATTTGCAACTTCTCTCCAAGAGAACTGTCACTTTGCTCTCACAATTTTTGAGTGTTGGATAATTTTTTGGTCTGCACGAACGCGATTTGGGCAAAAATCGTGATAATTCGTACAAATTCGTACAAATTCTTTGCTCGACGAACAAACCTTTTTACACAACCTGGAAGAAGAGGTAGCGGTTATTTCTGCATTTATATTTATGACCATGGTTGCCACTCGCCAACCTTTTTTCTACCAAAATCTCGTAAGAAAAGTTACCAAAATCGTCACTTCTTCAGTGAGAAAAAAATATGCTGAATATCACTGCTATATTTCATAACAAATATGTATATGCTTGCAGCCCGGTTCTTNCGCATTGGGCCAATACCTTAACGCGCAAAATTTAAAATTTTTGTATATGGCAACACCGAATTTGCTGCAGTTTGACCAAACAAAATTAGTTTGCTGTGAGAGTCGCCAAACTCGCTCTCTCCGAGTTTGCTGCAACAACAATTGCACGCAGTTTGCCAAACAAAATTTCTGCATAACACCGACCTAAGTCTCGATGCTCTTTTCTCCGATGCATCGAAACATCGATGTATCGATGTTACTGCTCAGAATTTGAATGCCTAAGTAGAGGCGCCAAAAAATCGATTCTGCAATCGATATATCAATTTATTCTGTGGCGACCCTGCAATAATCGGAACATGTGGCAACACCACATTTGGCTCATCGCTATTTCGTATTCTTTNGGCCGTGGCGGGTGCTTTTAAGGCCGTGGTTACGCCACTAATTTCGATTGGCAATCACCGTGAAATTGTTGTTGTCCACAGCACGTAGTGAGAGAATTTTCGAAATCGAACAGCCATNGAATTTTTAAAATTCGTTCGGATGGCCAAAAATATACATGTATATTTCTTGTTGTTCTGCCTTTCTCTAACATACATTTCAATTTCTTCACCGTACTAGCTGTCGGGTTTCTTAAATCGACTCTGGTTGCAATTGCATTCCGATTGCGAATATCATTTTTTTCAGCCGATTTAAGTACAAATCNGTGCACTTAAAAAATTCAATATTTTTATAATTTGTGAATGAAAATGCTATTGACAATTATATTTTTTTTTATTAGAAAATATTTTTCTATCAATTAATTACTGCATGTGCCAGGGTAGGAGTATGATGTAATGTGGAACGATTTTCCATCATCCCTTGTCAAATTTGGTTTGGAGACAAACCGGTTTCGGCGTTGTGCCATTTTCAGTGTAATTTTTCGTTCGGAATGTGCCGATACTTAGACCTGCGACTCACGGAATAATAGCACCGGCACACAAAAAAAGTGGCGGGTGCTTTTAAGGCCGTGGCGGGTGCTTTTAAGGCCGTGGTTACGCCACTAATTTCGATTGGCAATCACCGTGAAATTGTTGTTGTCCACAGCACGTAGTGAGAGAATTTTCGAAATCGAACAGCCATCACGATTTGCTGGGTGAACCGAACAGCCAGCACGCGAATATTTCAGGGTGGCAATACGCCATTTTGCGAAAAAGTATTAGTATTAAATATAAGAATAGTAAAAAATATTTTTTATTATTATTATAAAGTAGATATTATAAAAAATCTATATACAGTGCCGGACAAAAGTATTGGCACAGAGAATTTTTCGCAATATCTGAAAAGTTTTTTATTATAATTTATTTTCGATAATTTTTTATAAATATATAATTCGTCCTACACCAAAAACCATAAAAACTAAATCTCTAAATTTTGTGCAAAACTCAGGAAAATTCAATAAATTTGCATACTTATTTGCAACTTTCTATTCANTTATGGGATTGCACCTAAAACTAGCCAACACCAGCCCATAATCAAAATCAAGAGCGTAAAGCCCTGTATGCAGCTCTCAAGAAAACGGTCAAGAAAAAATTG
>NW_016162122.1:17612-45509 GCF_001687245.7 Rhagoletis zephyria | reverse complement strand
ATACTTTTCTTGATACTAGTCATGGCATCGAGGGTTATACGGAAAAGCTTTTGGAGCTAAATGTTCGCCAAGATCTATTTAGGACGTAATCGCGTATGTTTTTAAGGTGCCTTTTGTTTTTGATTTGTTATAGTCCAGATGTTGCTTAGAGTACAACAGGTCTGCAGGTTATTCTATCGTATTTTATTTATTCGAATTGCACGCCTATTCTTCTCTTCACCCTTTTCCCCACGAATTGGTTAACGAACACACCATATATTACCGAATATATTTCACTATTCGGTAAAACAGAAGAATGTGTTGTCTAAAGATTCGGCCGTCGAGCTAAAGATCCAACTGCAATCTCTAATTACCTTGGAATTGATCAAAAGTGTAGCTTGGCTATCTGGGATAATGTATGTTTTTTGTATTCTTCAGAGCTTATTTTTATTATTCTACACATCCTTGGATTTTGAACGACCAATTTAATATGAAATTGTCAAAGAAGTGTTCGGCTGATGAATAAATCTGGTAATTCATGTGATTTCCCTTCGAGCAAAAGTGATGTGTCAGATGGGAAATTGATTCTACCAACTTGCAAGTTCTTAATGGCTGCGGCAAGTGTTTTTTTTTTTTGAATAGAAGAGTCGAATAGTACTAGCTTACTCGAAAAACATTCTGATTTCGCTGCACCATATTTTAATTTATCACTTTTCGAATGCCTAGATTAGGAAAAAATATACACCTACATATGTAGTCAGCATACTATTCAAATTAATGTTCTGTTCACTTCTTAAATTACATAAATATTCTATTGTTCGATTTAGGCATATTTGGGTGCATATTTCTCGTAGGTAGCAATATAAGCCTTTTGTGCCTCATCCTTGGACAGACCCTTGTGTTTGTTCCATGCGTCCCACTTGGCTTTGCCTTTCAGATCCAAAGCGCCGGGCCTTTCTACATTAACATCACCAATTGTAGATTGTTTGAAGAGGCCGTAAAATTCCAAGAATTCCTCATCGGTAGGGCGCTTGCTGAAGGCTTTGGCTTTTTCGCAGGCCGCGTTGAACTGTGAATAAGGATAATGTTCAATAATTTTTTATAGCATTGTGTACAAATGTTGCCTTAAAGTTACTCACATCCATGGTGTGTAAAGAGCTCGCTCTGATCCTCTCGGTAACACCTCCAAAATGTTACTAAATTTGACTTCCGTTCATTTATCTACTTTATATGCATAATTGGTTATTTCTGAAGTATTGTACTTACTTATCAACAAAGTTTTCGATAAGCTCTTTTTTATTACTACTCGCAGGGTTTTTTATTTCTTTTGTATTAATTACTTTATAATGACGATGCAAAGTCCCAGAGTATGTATGCATGCAACCTTTGCTCATTGTCGGTTATCAGCTGAATATGTATTGCCAGCCGGTAAGTGTTTCAAACGGTGAATGCAGGTGTGGGCGAAAGTTCGAAAGCCCAAAGCTATATAACGGGTGACTAAATAATACAAAAACTTAAAAATATGCTTGGCAAATCATCTCGTTCTTCCTTTTTCCTTCTCCTTTGAGGTGCATGTCCTGATGTTTTCATACAAATGGAGGAGCCTAAAGTTTAACGCATACTTTAAATAGGGTGTGGTTTTTTTGTGACTAATATTTTCATATCATAAATACCCTCAGAGATTGCCTTTGACGGCCGTGGCTACAAATTGTTTGGTGAAATAAGATTATTATTTTTTCTTCTAATATATGTATTTGTAAGTGTATATTCTTTCAAATGCCGCTGTTTTTTTTTTGCTTTTAGTTGGACTTTCCGAACTCCTTCAGCTGGATTAAATGTTTCTACAAAAGGCTTTTATATTTTTTATAGTTATCCTACTAAAAAATACTACTGTACAGTAAGATTTTCAACTTCCAGGCGAAATCATGTTAGGGATTAAAACATGCCTTGATTAAAGTTTTCTTATAAACTTTTTCATATTACACCAATTCTGCAATTAATCAGGTTGAATAAAAACACACACCCATTTAAACTGGTAAAATAATTTATTTTCACGTTCCACGCACTATAATGAATTACAAAAGCATTTGTTATGTCCACTCAATAGTTCAATGTCATTGAACAAATTTATTTTCCCGCTCAAGCATATTTGGGCGCGTACTTCTGGTAGACAGCAATGTAGGCCGCTTTCGCGTCATCTGCCGACAGACCCTTGTGCTTGCTCCACGCATCAAATTTGGCCTTGGCCTTCAGGTCCAGAGCGCCGGGAGCTGGAATGTTCACATCGCCGACAGTAGCTTGCTTGTACAAACCGTAGAATTCCAAGAATTCGGCATCGGTTGGCTTCTTGGTGAAAGCTTTGGCTTTTTCGCTGGCAGTGTGGAACTGTTGAAAGATTTTAAATGGTTGTTAATCAATAGTTTATTTAATCCGCCAAAAACACTTACATCCATTATGTGCTGTTTAGTGTCTAAGCTCTGAACTGAATGCACAAATTAATGGAACCCTCTTTTTATATTCGAATGCCAGGAGAAATGTATGCAGTTAGCTTTTCGTTAGTACTATAACTAAATCTTATCGCGTTTACTAAGCAGTTGGCATATTTATTTATTATTGACGTGAAGTTTATGTATATTGTATATTATAAGTCTTTGATTTATGCTTAGAAATACTGAATGAAGGATTAGCTTTTAAAATCTACATTGGGTAAAATGCTTATCTATAAAGCGTAACTATATTAATACACTGATTTCCTGAGTAGTGCTGGAATAAAGTAAATATATATGCTTGATTAAAATATATGAATACTTCTCACCGTTGAATGAACTAAACTATCACTCCAGTTAATCAATACAATTTTTTGATTTGTATTAGTTTTTGTGCTTTTTTCCTGGGAAATTAATTTTGATTTTTGCTGTAATGAATTTTTTTCTGTGGGCTCGTGAAACTGAAAAAGTACTTCGTTGACTTACGGTAGACCCTACGAAAGAACTTAAATTTCGCAAAAGAATTTGTGGGGATAAGTTGTATATGCTCAACTCGATGAGTGAAAGGATATATAAATCACTTAAAAATATACCTACTTATTTGAATGCTTATGTTTGATAACAGTATCCAACACTGTTTACTCAACAAACGCTAATAATTATGAAAGAGGATGTCTCCCAGGCCAACTTTGCCGAATATAGTACTAGTCCAGAGGGTCTGAGCTCTTTTTTAAGAGGCGTTACTATTTTAACATTTTGGCCGACATTTAATTACTTACTTTATCGAAAATATTATGTATAAAACGACTAGACTTCTTCAGTAGAATTTGATGAGGAATTTTTTTTTGTAGTGGATTTTTACCATCTTACTTCCACCTTAAAGGGCATTTTTAACCCATTCTCAAAGCAGATAAAATTAAAGGACGTTAAAAAGGTACTTTGAGGTTTAAAATGTTCCACGAAAATTTGAAACAAACAATTTTACAGGGGGTTGCCGAAGATAAAAAACTTGTATAGGTTAGGATAAGTGCATAAGAAAGCTTAGGTCTCATTCCATGTAAAGAACAATACGACATAAATTTTAAAATTCCCTAATTATCTCTATTTCAGTAGCAACCTCTCTTTAAACGAAAACATTTCATTAATATGTTAAAAACATTAAAAAAAGGAATCTGTTATTCTTGTCCCTGCAAACTTTTAATTCATACATAATTACTTTACATCAACTTTAAACGTTTTTTAATATTTCTATGAGGATTTTGGAAAATTAGGTGTTTTGGTGAAAATCACCTTTGAGTGCCCAAAGGTAAAATAGAGTCCTTTTCAATATCTCACCAGTCGCATTCATTCAAGTGATAGTAAGATAGAGCTAAAAAATCCTTTGGCATGTGTTTTAAAGGAATTTTTTACATAAGATATCGTTCTATTTTGAAAAGTATCTTTCGCTGCTGTTGTATTATAATTGACAATTGACCACATTCTGGAGTATAATTTCCCTCCAGTCACAATGGAATGGCGTGTAATTTAAGATAATATTTACACATTTGGCATAGATACATTGCGAACGCCTACACTTATGAGCATTAGGGTGGATAGATTTGTATGGAAGTGAATTTTTAGACCTTCAGTACCGCTTAGGGCGTACTAAACAATTTTTATAAAATTTTGGCTATTCTTTTAGCGAGGGCAGGGCACTAAGGCACAATATTACAATAAGTTTATAGTTTCGAACCTTCTTGGAGTTTAACGATACGCCTCCATTTATTTTCATTTACAACTACGACTATCAAGAAAAATTTACGCCGGTTTGACTAGAGATTTAATTAAACAATTACATTTTTTTACCTTCTATAAATTTCCATATTAAATTAAAACAAGAAATAATAATTTTTCACTAAAATGACTTTAATGGTTTTTATTAATTAACATTCCCTCATCAACTACTTAAACTACATATAAACTTGTAATTACCTACAAATTTATAAAATATATTGATTAGATTTCCATATCATTCAGTCAGTACATATTTCATTCAGGTAGAATATCCATATCACGACTGTTATAAAAATAATTTACATTGAACGAATTTAGTGTAGAGCTGGAAAACTATCGATGGCACTATCGATAGTATCGATGGTTTGCATTTTATTGCCACTATAGACATTATCGATAGTGTCGTTTTCTGGTTATTACTATCGATAGCTGTAGCCGCCATCGATAGTTCTTATGATTATCGATAGTTTCCTCTCGTTAACCAATACTCTATCATTCTAATTTTAAAATTATTGCCGCAAAGGCTTTTTCGTTTTTTTTTTTTCATGTATGGAAGTATGTAAATAAAGCGAAAAAAGTTCATATAAAACTACAACTCTAAACGTAATTACCCATTCATAGCGAAACGATACTATCGATGGTGTATAACCTGAACTATCGAAACTATCGAGTGGGAGTACCATGGATAGTTTTCCAGCTCTAATTTGGAGGCGTATTTCTCATAGGCGGCAATGTAGACCGCCTTCGCGTCCACTTGAGATAAACCTTTATGCTTGTTCCATGCATCAAATTTGGCCTTGGCTTCAGGTCAAGAGCGCCGTGGGCTGGAAGGTTCACATCGCTTTCTTGGTGAAAGCGTTGGCTTTTTTGCAGACGGTGTTAAACTGCAGAAGATTAAAAACTTTAATTTCGA
Source organism: Rhagoletis zephyria (assembly GCF_001687245.7). NCBI lineage: Eukaryota > Metazoa > Arthropoda > Insecta > Diptera > Tephritidae > Rhagoletis > Rhagoletis zephyria. The sequence goes on along the minus strand of NW_016162122.1, from coordinate 40,358 downwards.
AAAAGAAAAAAATACGATTTGGTATAACTTTCATCCATGGTGTTTAAGTGGTTTTGGAATCTTCGCTCCTCTGCTATAAATAAATTGTTGCAAAGCCACTTTCTTCGGTATTTTATATGCCAATGCAAAAGCTTTTTCTATTGCGAACCTTTAACTTTTTTACAATAATTGAATTTTTATCAGAAAGCACTTGAGATTTACAATTACATATTGTAATCTATAACCGTCAAGACAACCGGTAACTTTTATGACTGTTGGATGTTCTTATGCCTTTATGAACGCTAGTATATATATATATATATGTGCGTTAGTATGTATGCACATATGTGGACTGTGTGGTAAGATAACCCAATGAACAATGTTTTAATTGATAGGCTCATATCAGCAGCGATATATTTATTTCACGCACCTGCCCACCTGGTAATCTACATATTGCTAATCTAACCATTTCTTTTCCACTTTTTACTTAAATAATTCATACATATGTATGTATATAAATTATATTATCAAGCATATATTATTATTTTACACTTATAAAAATTAAAAGCGAAACTGTTAAATCACACAGGCGTTAAAGGGTGCACCAAATCTGAACAAAAAGCCTTTATTTTATACCACGTCTTAGTATTAGAACAGGACCTAGGAATATTTTCATATTTTTGTTGAAATTGAATGTGGCGAAGGGGTTGAGGAAATCACCAAACTGTGTCAGTAGTGTGTTTTGTAATTACATATTTCTAAGTTTACTTTAAAATTGTCTACTAGCAACACTATAGGGACGCTAAAATTTCACAAAAAATGCACAAATGCGGATCTGTACACCATTTACCTAAATAGATTAGGTAATTTTTCTAAGTTATTTTCATATTAAGTAGGCATTGCGAATGAAAAAAAATCTAACTTAAAGGGCTGTCTGCAGCTCTGTGAAAACGAAAAATTCCTAAAAAAGGATGCCCAAGAAATGGTAAAGAAATTTTCGTCCATCAAGTAAAGTAACTGCAGACAGATTTTTAACATGGAATAAAAATGGAAATATCTTGGGAAAATTACTTGATCTAGAAGAACGGTTTAGACATTCGCAATCTACGACCCAATCTTAAGCTCGCGTGTTTCAGCGTTTCTTTTGTCATTTCAAAACTTGAGGGTTTTCCCTGCAGTGTTATTCTTAAGGCACAACACTACCACAACTATTTAGTACCAGGCACTAAGTTATTTTATAAGTTTTGAACTACCAACAAAATCGACCCTCACCTTTCGCTCGCTTCCTTTTTTCAGCTCGTCCAGCCTGGATCAGGACATCAAGAAGGTGGAGCCGAAAAAATCCGAAAATGAGCTACACTGGGAGGAATTGGTACGCAACATGATACGCCCACTCAATCTTTGTGATCTAGACTTCACCGATTTGAATTCGGAAGACGAGAAAGATATGCTCGCGCCGCGTGGTCTTGGCTGTGGTGTACCGCCGCCACCACCACCATTCGCTGGTGGCATACCGCCGCCCATGATGCCACCTATGAGTAGTATGGCCAGCATGGTGCCACCCCCGATGTTCAGCTACAGCGGCTACGGCAGCATGACGAACAGCGCCAACAGCTCCATGAATGGTTCCATGAATGGCGACGTCAGCAATACGAATACCATCAAGAAGAATAAGAAAACGGTTTGTACTACACGCTATACGACTATTTGACTGCTTCAGCAGCATTTTAATTCTTTATTTTTTTTTTGGTTCAGGTGAAATTATTTTGGAAGGAGGTGCGCGAGGATATGATACCCGTTGTGATTGGCAAAACCATTTGGGATGAGTTGCCGCAGGCAAATGTGGACATACAAAAGCTGGAGCATCTGTTCGAGTCCAGAGCCAAAGACCTAATGACCAAGGTGAGTGTGGACTTTTTCAATTACTTACTCCAAAGGTACGAAGTCTTGAGTAACAGCTTGCTAGGGTGAACCTTCGAAATTGATTGCGTGCAACAATTTCGCGGTTCTAGGAGATTTGGTGATTGGTAAAATTGGTATTTGTGTTTATGCTTAAGATTTTGATATGCTTAGACAACTTGCTGATCTCTGATACATTTAATATTTATGTGAATAAATCAATACAACGTTTCTTTTCTGTTTACTCTTCTATGTTTATTTATGTTGAAATGCGAATGCAAAAAAAAAAAACATAAACAAAAAAAAAATATATACAAACCAATACAATGTTATGCCACATGCTACCAACTTAACTTCCTCCTCTTCGTCTCAATGGAATTTTTATGGATATATGTCTGTATGTTGAATACAATGTGTTGAAAATTAAAAACAAACAAAATGCAATGCAATTTCGTTGAAATACACGAAACTAAATTACAAACTAAATTACGAATAACTGAAAAAAAAAATTTTAGGAGGTGAGTGCATTTAATTCTTTGAAGTTATTGGTTTCCGTTTCTAAAATGGTGTTGGAATTAAAAAAAAAAATAAAAACACATTTCCTCTGCATCTCCGCACTGTTCACTCACTCTGCACAAACACTATGTACAACACTGTGTAGAATTATAAATAGGTGTTGTTGTTGATCGGTGATATTATTTATTTATTCAAAAATTACCTGTTTCTTTATGTTTTGCAAAGCAGTCAGTCACAGAATTTACGTAACTAAAATACACAAATGCATCTCACAGTTTATGTTATTAAGCATTTTTTATGTTTGTGTGAATGTATTACTTACCTTTTGGTGCAATTTTGGTTTCATGTTCGTAAGTGTTTCTTTATGTTTTTTGTTGGAAAATTCGTTGTTCTTAAGAATGATTAATTGAACATATGAACATTCATTTGCCACGTACAAACATTCAAGCATATCTACATTTTTTCCACATATCCTTAATATAGGAGGGCCCTATCAAAAATCGTCGCTGAAATACAAAAAGCCGTAACTAAGTAAAAATCCAAAATTCCCGTTTTGATTGATTATGATGTATTTCGTCGAATTATAAGTCCCCACATCTCTTGCCAGGCATGCGATCGTAACAACACTCCGTCTTATGATGTACATAGTTTACTGATTCTCGCTTATGATAACGAGTTTTCACGTAACTGAAGATATTCGCCTTAGTGAAATCGAACCCAAGGATCAAGGAATATAATTTATATACTACTTTCGGAATGACAGATTCCTACTGATTATGCATTTGTAATTTGTGTTTAGGTTGATTTTTTCGTTGAGGTGAGAAGATGATCTATATTGGAACGAATTTCCGTCATCGCTTGTTAAGCTATGTGTGAAGACAAATGGGTTTCGGCCTTGTGCCAGTCTTCAGCGTCTTCGTTATATCAAAACTGCTGTTCCGTGGACGCCGGAATGTAACTTCTAGAAGCTTTAGTTTTAACTAGAAAGCATTCGGTGATAAAATTAGAGAAATGTAGCTCGACATCAGTTTAAAAAAACCGAGACATTTTCAGACTCCAACGAACGATAGTTTTTTTCCGTTGAGGTCACGAAATAATTCTGGTTCTTAGGGAACTGCGGACGAACCTCGATTCCAAGCTACTCCGCCATTTTCGTATACGAGTACCTAGTACTCAAATATGTATGTATATATGTATGTACATAAAAAAGAATTTCAGCTTTTATATAAATAAAGCCTTACCTTATGTATGTGTTTATACTCAAAGAACCATTTAATTTTGGAATTGTTTGTGCATCTGCATATAGACCTTGGACTCACAATTGGATGGTATTGTTAATACAGTGATTAAGAGAATTTATTCAGCCACAATACGGATAACAAAATCATGACCTTAGAGAAATTAGTACTGAATTTATTGGGAAACATGGTCAGTAATGTGAATTGCCACAACAAATTATGGGTTAGGTTATTATGGCAAGTAGCAATCAAGTACGATTTTTATACCAGAGGCCTACAGAGAGTTTGGTTTCAAATTCTTGTAAAGCATTTCTCTCTTTCCTCATTAAAGTTTCCATATGTTTCTTATTCGCTTTAATCTCTACAACTTCTGTAACAGTCGCTTTAGGGAATACCTAACTTTCCGGCCAGAAAGCCAAGAGACTAGTGACCATTAAGGACTACATGGAGTATTGCTAAGTTAGGCTTGGTTTTCGTTACAAATTGGTCTAACTGGACATTGTACGCCATTTGAGGCCAATTGATGAGAATGGAGGCATTTATATGCTACTGCTTATTCATCTTATTGAGGTTGGAAGTCTCTCTTCGCTTGAGCGCACCAACGAATCGTCACAGCCCAGCTCAACGGCGCCCTTTTGCACAGCTTTTATTTACATTAAATTCATTTTGATAAAATTGAATTTCATGCCAATGAAATTCTTATAGCAAATAGTCCCTATTTACTATCTCCACTGACTCGACGTAGGACGTAAATCTGTAGCAGTGATGGCCTACCTCATACAACCACATTTAGGATATGTGTGAATAGTGACTGAAAATCGTACCCAATTTTTATAACAAAAATTGCAGTGAAAAAGGAGTAAGATCTAAGTAAAATTTCAAACAGATGCAACCCTGCGCATAAGTTCGGGCACCGCTTTTCTACACTATGATCGAAAGCTGCGTTAATATGTAATCTCTCTTATTTGATTTCAACTACATAGATTAGTGCCGTATAATTAGACTGGCTTTATTTTGAGCAAATCGAAGGTAATACACAGAGAGACTTCTCTCTCATTTTACTTGAACACAATACCAACATTTCGCTTATAACATTTTTATTTTTTTCGTGAAAAGCTTCAACACACGTTCCATAAATGGTTCGATAAAAATTCTCCTTTAAATTCCAGACTCTCATGCACATGCCTTTAAACTTACTACATATATTTATTTTTAAGTACATACAAATGTATAAAATTTCTTGCCTATGTGTTCCACCCAACTGTCGTTAAACTCCACTATGCGCCTTCATATCTCAACTTAGACTGTGCAAGTTTTGTTTTTGTAATTTTTCTAATACAATAAAAACCCATCGCAGAAACAACAAGAACTGAATAAAAGCAAAGAGATTATCGTATTGGATCATAAACGCTCGAATGCCATAAATATTGCGATGACAAAGTTGCCACCGCCGCGTGCCATTAAAGCGGCGATATTGAAGATGGATGCAACGGTGGTGACGCGCGAAGGCATCGATAAGCTATTGAATATGTTGCCAACGGATGAGGAACGCGGCAAGATACAAGAAGCGCAGGTAATGATAATATTACAAAAATAGATAGGATAGGAAATTTGCTTACAAAAAAAAGTTTCGGAAAAAATATTCCTTTATTTATGTATGTATGCATGTCTAAATTACGCGCACCGTCCTATTTCTTATGTCTTAAAATTAAACTTTTTCTTTTAGATGGCCAATCCAGAGTTGCCTTTGGGCAGCGCCGAGCAATTTCTCCTCACCTTGGCCACCATTTCGGAGTTGGGCGCGAGGCTAAAGCTGTGGGCATTCCGCTTGGATTTCGATAATAGCGAAGTAAGTAAAGTATACAGTTATTTTGAATGCCACAAAAAATTGCAAAAACTCAATAATCCGCTTCGTTCAATAGAAAGAAATTGCGGAACCATTGATGGATCTGAAACAAGGCATCGAAATTCTACGAAATAATCGCACCTTCAAATGCATTCTGTCGACGCTGCTGTCCGTCGGAATATTTTTGAATGGTGCGCCAGTTAAGGGTTTCCAGATCGAGTATTTATCCAAGGTATGTCTGGCTTGCCTTCCCTATGCACCTCCTGTCATTACCTGTTTGCTCTGATTTTTGTCCGCAGGTACCTGAGGTCAAAGACACCGTACATAAGCATTCGTTGCTGCATCATCTCTGCCACATGGTGATGGAGTCGAGTCCGGACACCACCGATCTATACTCGGAAATTGGGCCAATCACGCGCGCCTCTAAGGCTGACTTTTCCGATTTGGCACACAACTTGAGCCAGTTGGAGACTGAATGCAAGGCTTCGTGGGATCGCCTCAAATTGATTGCCAAACACGACTGTCCACCGCAGCTGAAGCAGAAGTTGGTTGACTTCTTGGCGGACTGTGCGGAACGCATTATCATTCTGCAAATCGTGCATCGGCGTGTGATTAACAGGTGTGTTGAGTTTTGAAACTGTTGTTTCCTGTTGTTGGAAAATATTATAAATCCCTTTGCTTGCAGATATCGCAAGTTCCTGCTGTGGCTGGGCGTACCCCAACACAGCGTTGCCGAATCGAAGCCAAACGAATTTTGTCGCATTCTTTCGGAGTTCGCGCTGGAGTACCGCACCACACGTGAGCGCGTGCAACAGCAGCTGGAGAAGAAGGCGAACCATCGCGAACGCAATAAGACGCGTGGCAAGCTCATTATAGATATGGCCAAATTCAAAACCAAAGAGGATCGCGCCGATGCGGAACTGAAGTATGGATTCAATTAGATTTAAAAATAGTCCTAAAAGTCTAATACTCACTTTGTTACTTTTTCCCTTTAAGAGAGTTGCTCGGCACGCCCAGTTCCGACACAGCCGATGGCACATTGACGTGGCGCCGCAGACGCGCCGAGAACTTGCGCTCGCCCATTGCGCGCCAAAGCGAGGAGAACTTCACCGATGGTGATGATGAGATCCTGGAGTCATTGGTAAAGACTGCGACCAAAGCGCCAGGTACACGCACGACGCCGCGCGAACGGAAGCGCACACGCCATGCTGATCGCAAATCATGTAAGTTGGCTGCACACACACACACACACATTACCAATGTACATAAGTATGTAGGTGTAGGGCTCAATAGCGCTGCGTGGATTCTTTTAATAAATTCACAACTCGTTTTTCACCAGAGTATCGGCTGTGGAAACGAGCAATCAAGCAGTAATTCAAAGCCACTTTCAGACAAGTTTTCACTTCAAAGCCCACATGCAATAAATACACACACACAAACACATACATCATTTCCAGTAAAGAAAAAAAACCGAACGTACAAAATTATAAATTTCGGATCCAATGCCGCTAACGGTTTTTGGCTTACCACGTTGAAAATTTTTGATTTTTGCGCAATTTTTTGGGACTATTTTGTGCAACTTTTTTAACAGTGGTGTTGGTAGCTAAAATAGTTTTAGTTTATAGTAAAAAAATGTATTAACCATATATTTTTACAGCTCAACGATTTAACCTGACTTACACATTTTTTTTATTTTTATTAATTTCATATGTCCACAAATAACTATCTCCACTCCAAATTGGGTACTCTCATTGGCTCGCGAATTATCAAATGTTTTCCTTCACTTCATTTATTTGTTAATCTCTTCATTTGAAAATAAATCCCACCTGTCAATGCGCCAACTCGTTAAACCCCGAAACAATCGCAATCGCGTCTATTGCATTGTTGGCTGAAGTGAAGCGGTCGCGTACGCGGGAGGGATTCACAGTTGAACGCGCCCCATCGCCATAGAAAGCGTCTGGCTTTGCATACCGTTAAATTGGCCAATTGGTTAGTGGAATAATTGCGAGCAGTTCTTGGCAAGTTGGCCATTTTTGAAAAGCATGCAAAGTTTTTGATTTTTAAATGCGAATTTTTGAAACTATCATTAATTGTTTTTGAAACCTGCCAGCCGAACTAAACAGAACTGCATGTCTGCATCCGAATGACTTAATAAATGTACCTACTTATGTAAAATGCCCCTCTAAAAACCAAAATATTTGTTCCTACCCATGGATCATTTATCACTGACTTATAAACAGTTAATGTTCGCTTTTGCAATTGGTTTGTATTGCAATTAAAATATAAAAAAATAAGATGTTTGACCAAAACGCCCTCCATACAATAAATAATGATTTACTAATATCCTCATTTGCGCATGAATCCACAAATCTACTAATTTCATACCGAAAATATGAATAGTCAAAACGCAATCCGAAAATTAAATTTTAAGTAAGGAAAACGACTCCCACATCATGTTCTACAGAAAATACAGCACTGCTAAGGGTGTCATATCCACGTTTTAAGTGGAGTTAGAAGGCGATTTTGAAAACAGTATATGTAAATCTCCCCTCAATTTTAATACTTCCGTAGTATATCCTTTGGATATTCTGTGGCAATACTCAAAAGTAATATTGATTTATAACTTAAGAACAACTCAATTCGAAACCTGGTATACAACATTTGCCTAACAAAAGGAGGAATCAGCCAAATATTCACTTATATTTGTGTTAAGTTAATTTATTGCCATGAAAACGTCAATTCAGGGGAAAAAATATTTATGTATACACTTGAAAGTGTATTGAAATTGCTACGCTCGGATGTTATCGAGTATCAGAGAATTTGACAGAGCGTGATTAGTTCAAAGTAGTTCAATCGGAGAAAGCACAGGCCCACTACGATTCCAAGCTGAGGACTTGCCCAAACATGTTTTTAAACCATCATGATTTTCTGACGGATCCCAAAGGCTTTGATGGAGGTTTAACTGTCATAACAATGGTTTGTTTTAATGGAGCAGGGTCAATCATGCGCACCAGCCTCACCGCCATGTCAAGTGCATATGTACGGGGAGTGTTTCCAAAGTTCTAGGATCTAGCTGTAATTTTTATTATTTCATAAAATTTCGTCAATATTACAATGCAGTTTTTCAACATAGTCTCCATTTAACTGAATACATTTATCCCAAGGATAAACTCCCTCGAAGAACTTTTTCGGTGTCCCCTCAATCTACCTATTTATGGCACGTTTAAACTCAGTTAAACTTTCAAGCCCCGGAAGTGTTCTTTCAAATCACAGGGAACAGGTGGTAATCCCTGGGTGTAAGATCAGTACGGAATAAGGTGGGTGCCGAAGCAATTCCAACGTACATCGTACAAAACATCCCTCGTTTTCCTAGCGGTGTGTGGTCTTGCATTATCCTGTTGCGATAATGGATGCTTATGTAACTTTCCAGGCCGTTTTTTGACAAGTGCCTGTCGCAGTGTTCCGCTTAATAATTTCTGATGTTTTCACATCTTCTTTCCACAATAATAAAATTATTGCTCTTTGAGATTTAGCTGCATCTTCTATAGTTCCAAAAAACAGTGCTATGAAATCGCGTCTATATCAGTCGAACACCTAAATCATACTCTATAATATGGCACTAAACAGTTGCATAAACATGTCAAGACTTTTCTGGCACCAATAATTGCCTATAAGTTCTGCGTAATTTAATTATAGCACAATTCCCAGATCTTTGGAAACATCCCTCGCCTATATATCTCAGCCTGCAACACGCTTCAGTAACCTGGCTGTCTAGGCCTCTGTCGAAGACAGTTTCTGCGAGAAGACGCCACATCCTGTTCCTTGGTCCATTTTGGGCTTATATGTGAAGAACGGTATCAATTACTTCCGCGGGAGAAATGGACTTCTATTATAAGTTGCGCTCAAAGTCTAATTCCGCATCCTGAAAATACGATATAATTCTCAGAGTGATTTTAGCTGTGGCGATTTTCACATAGATATTTATAAGTGGATAGTACAGAAGTGCCTTTAACGCTACTAAGGGCGTTGAGCGAGTATAGCGCAAAGATGAAAATAGGTCCAACCACCACTGTAGAATCTTTCCTTTTTGGCATTTCAGCACACAGTTTTGCTTTACTTGACAATTGATCGTTTGTATAATGTGAACAGAACTAGTTCAGTTTTGGAGGGATTAAACGCCCGCGCCTTCTTTTCTACTCACCTTGCTAGATAGATTGCAATGTCTCACTAACCATTGAGGTGGACTTTCCTACAAGCAGAATAACTATTAGGTCATGTGACATGACCCTAATGGCTTTCGGTGTAGTACGAAGCAAAAGTTCGTACTTACTTCTAGATAGAGGGCTTTGGAAACTTGCCAACAAATATCTAAATTACCGACAGATCCTTGCTGAAACTTTGACTTACATTGTGACATGTTTAAAAAAAAAAAAAAAACAGTACCAAGGTAGAAAAGTTTCAATCTACAAAAAGTCGGTCACGGCACTGATTATGCTAAAGCTATCATCATCGCATGGAATATTAGCTAACAAAAATCAGTGCATGGAGAGCCTTCCTAAACTTAATTTAGATCTGACTAATATGGCAATCTTGTTCACTAAAAAAATCGATGCTCGAAAAATTTAGTTGTGTCATTTAACTGCACTTGTGTGTTCATGTCCTAACTGAATCATCACTGCTACCTCCATAAAAATGAATTTCTAGTTCCCCAGCTAATTTCGATTATTTGTTTCGTTTCAGTGCGTCGAACGCTTAAGAACGGTCTAACGGAGGAGGAGAAACAACACGTTGCGGCTTTAATAAAAACCTATTAGCGTTTTAAGTAGTCCTATGTAGTCGTCGACAGACTGTATGTAGCGTCATAGAAAGCAACACTATGAAACAGACTGAGAAGCGTGAAAGAGAAGTTGGAAAAAACACACGATTTTATACCTAGATGATTTTCCTTATTGATTTTATTTTGGACGATCTCAAGCGATACCAGTGAGCAAGTAAAGTGACGGATTGGATAGCAATGAAGTGCCTTGCGGAAAAGAAGAAATTGTAAATCAACGAAAGGAACCAACGCGTCGAATGCGATAGATGAAAAAAAAAATTGAAATTTTGCATATTGAAATATTTGACCCGTGGAGCGTTGAATTTTACAAATAGAACGATAATAACATAGCATGTAAACGTATAGCGTAACACGAAAGTGCCTACTCAGAATATCCCTTTTGGTGTAAATTGAGGAAAGCTGGAAAGCGTTTTTGTGGAGCAAACGGAACGGCAGTTAACGATACTTGCGAAAAGCTTATTTCTTTTACTTAGTTAATACAAAGTATATACAAAATGTATTGTAGTCAAACAACGATATTTTATTATTAGACCTTATCGATTATAAACTTTCTCACATCTCTTCTTATTTTTGTAAAATTATTAATTTTAATTTCTTTCTTTATTTTATTGTGTACACTCGCATGTTAGTTGTTATATTTAAATTAACGAATTTCCCAATCTTATGGGTTCACTTACTTAGTTGGAGGATGGAAAGATGGATTTAGATTAAAATTCTTTAGTTTTTTTTTGTTTCAATTTTGATTTGGTTAAGTAATGTATTCACTCTCTTGTTATCGCGCTTCAATTAACTGAAATTATGTAATATTTATATTGGACATGATCTGAAAATTTTGGTGAAAATCTTAAAACTAAAAATGCGTAAAACAAATAAAGCAAAATATAAAAAAAAAATTGAAAATATTTATATGAAAAAAGTTTGAAAAACAAAAAATTTGCAGTTTGTGCTTTTAATTTATTATTTTGTATTAAGCGTACTTCAATTGCAATTCTAATGATGAATTAGTCTAAAAAAAACCGTAATTTTAATAAAAAAAAAATCGGAAAAAATTGTTGAATTAAAATACCAAAATATACCTATGTTTTCGTTTTTATAAAAGGATGAACTTATAATGAACAGATTGGCGTTTACACATATGTATGTTAGTGTTGGGCCGAACTTCTCCTCCGGTTTGTGGCGTGCGCCTAGATGTGGTTACACAAAGGGAAGGGACCTACAGTTTTTACATATACTTTAAAACCAGGTCCCAGTAGACCAACCGATCCTAAAAGTTTTGTAAGATATACCTTCTTGAATACAGTTAAAGTACTGTTCCCCGAGCATAGATCTGTCTTACTCATTCCTCGTAGCTATAAGCAAATAATTCTTATCGTTGTCAAAATAGAAACCAGCATTATCCTCCTTTCCGATATAGTTATTTCTATTACGATTTCGTAGCATAAATTTGGATAACAATTGTTATTGTTAAGCTCAATTAACAGTAGGCCCAGACAACAACAATTTCGATGGGGTCGAAACAAATGAAGAGCAAATGACGAGCAAATGGGTACGTCAGGCTCTACTAGTAATTGGTTGACGTGCATAGTTCCGAATCTCGTCCCGCAGCCCGTTTCACGACAGCCGGTTTTACGCGTTGGAATGGCTCAGGGTTTATCCAACGAAAAGCTGACATTCCGGCGATCTAGCCCTGGTTAGATAGGATGAGCCTTTTATAACTTTTTGCTTGTCCTCTCCTTCGATTTCCTTACTGTTAGCTGCAATTATGCTAAAAGAAAGTCATACTATATCGTCCACCTACAAGAGCTCTGAGTGGCGAGACAAAACAACTGTGGGCTCGAAACGCTTTGCCCTTTGCTTTGTGAACGTGATGAATCAGCGGACATGTGCTCGTATGTAAGCATCTTCATAAGTACCCGGGTTAAGTACTTTTCTTTCATTTAAAAAAAAATTACTTATAAGGTTACAAAAACGACTAGTCTGGAGCTAAACGGGCGACCACTTAGACTGACATCCATGACACGTAAAATGCTTAATGAAAGTGCCACGATATTTAGTAAAAACAAAGTCGATGAAAAATTGTGGGCACTACCTTTGTTGAAAAAGTGCTGTAGTAGATTGTAGTCTAACTCATCAGGAATCAATCTCGGAAAAATGTTCTCAAGTACAGCATTAAAAATCCGGATGGTTCATGGACTGATACCGAGGAGTAGACTGCTTCTAAACAACAACTTTGTGGGAAAATCAAAAATGAGGAGTCCAGGCGAGTCAGTAGACTTCTTCACTAGGTATAGGGCTGGTATAAATATTTGCACTTAGGTCAGGAATATTTGCTCTTGCAGTAGGATAATGAGCCTTTCATTGGCGTGTTAAGGTCAACAGCCATTTCGTTCCTAAATTCAATACTAGCGAAATCAAGAACATGTCAGATCGGCAAACGATGAATAAGCTTTCCTTATCACGTTTTAGTTTTCTTAGCCTAATATGCCCTCACTAGCTCTTCATTAGATGGAATATTTTTCTTAAATTTATTCAGTAATACAAAACAACTTAAATACGTAGGATACAAATAACACAAACATTCCCAAACTGAACCCTAAAACCCATTTGTGCACGGCTGCTGCACGAAATCCAAACAAAAGCCCCGATTGTCCACATCCGTTGGCGCCTCTACCCCATCCGTATGGAAATACAAACGAAATGGACGCACGCTCGCTAAATTAAAGAAAATGAAAGTACTTAATCACAATCCAAGCCAAAAGACTACTCCGCAGTCGCTCACTTACATTGCACAGTTCGTTGAATGGTGCCCACTTCGGCGCTAAAGGTGCCACCACACACGCGATCTTCACAAGCGGCCAACTGCGGTATGCGATCCACCGAGCGCATACAACCGATCAACAGCCAATCGTTGATGCAGGTATTCTGTGTCACTTGCGTGCCGCCACCCACCATGGAGCCAGTGGGATTGTTCGAGTTGCCGGAGATGGTGAATGAACGCGAGCGATTGTTCTCTTAAAGGGGGGAAGAAAATAAAAGCTTTCGTCTTAACGAGCAACTCCATTTCAGAGGCGCGCACTCACCTGTATCGGGACAAGCGTTGTATTGTATGCTGCAAAAGTTGCGCTCTGCGCGTATGCAAATACTGTAGTCCTGATTGGAGAGCTGTCGCCCAGTTACGGTGTTGAAGTTGAAACTGCGCACACGCCCACTAATGCCGGTGAAGTATTGCAAGCAGCCATGATCGGCGCGACTCAAACTACCGCAATGGATTTGGGTCACACGAATGCGCCAGAGACGCGAAAATGTGCCACTCGTAATGACGGAGAGCACTATGGCGTTGCTTTGTCCCAGCCCTGCGTCTATATACACTACGAAAAAGTATCATTTTTTTTATTGATTCTAAACGCATAAAGGTTTAAAACTCACTATGGTCGCCAGCTGAAGAGCCACAAATTGTGGGAATTGGACTGCCGCCAGAGATGAGCAGTTGATCCTGATTGCAGACGTGATTCAGTGACTCGGGTGGCGCAACGGAGAACATATCCAAATCGAGTCTGGAAAGAAGACAAAGCTTAAGAGAATACATTTTCGTTGTAAAATCACTACCAACCTCAGCTGGCAAACATCTGGATGTATCTTTTGCACTGTCACCTGACAGCTTCCAGTGCCATCATACACATCCGGATGATTTGGATTGACAAAGTAGGTGGAGTTCTGACGTATAATGCCGCCGCATGTTTGTAGAACTAAAATCATAGAAAACATATTTTATGCTTGAAATAAGAATTTTGCTCTTATTGTTAATAAATTTCTTATTTACAAACACAACACAGCCCATAGCCACCAGCGCAAGGTCCTGCTGGTATTCCCGCGCGCAGCACGCAATCCTTGCTTGGTATACAGGTGCCATGCTCCCCAGATGAAGCCGTACAGCTGCCCGGGCCAATAGGAACCATGCTAAAAATCGGTAGAACTGCAAAATTAAAGGAAATTTATAATGAATTTAGTAACATTTATTTTGTAGAATTTTGAAAGCGTAGGAGCTAATCATTTGATCAAAACAAAATTATCTGAATGTGTTAATTTTTTATATGCTTCTTGTCGAAACTAACACAAACAAAGCTTGTAAAAAAATTTACCCGGAAAACCAGGGCTTCGGAGCAAAGGGTTTTTTTCATCACTCCGTTCTAGCTCCGCTCCGATATTTTATTTCGCTCTGAGCTCCGCTCCAGCCCCCAATAAAAATTTGTATTTATTTTTTTATCTATTGATCGCTAACCGCCAAAAAAATTAACCGAATTTTTTTATTATTATTTTTTTTTTCATGTATTTTAATGGTTGATAGATATATGTTTATGATTCCGATAGATTTTGTCTTGTAAAGAAAATGGTAGATATTAATCCAGTCAGCAAAAAACCCGAAAATGTATCCAAAAAAAAGAAAAAAGTTGATGAAATGCGGATTTTTGTCCGTTTACCGATTCCATTTTCGAATACTTTGGCGATGTACAGATAAGCATTGTTTCGAAATGGATACGTTTTCGGCTCTTTTTCTGAAATTTAAATTTCTCGTTCAATACGCTTTCCTTCTGCACTTCACAGATGCTTTTTCATGGTTCCAAAAAAAAAATGAAATAAGACAGCGCCTGAGGGCATTCGAACCCGACACCTTCTGAAAGCTAACAAATACTAGCAGCCTGAACAAATAAAATACAATTAACATCATCATTTTAGAACGTTTTCCGGATACGAAAATGAATGAAAATTTAAGTCGTTTTCTGTTCGTTTCCGGGTAGGACAATCCCAATTTTTTGAACGTTTTTGAGATACGTAATTGAACGAAAATTTTAGAGGTTTTTAATAAAATGAAAATTTATTTAACACGGTTGTTTTCAGTGGCAAAATTTAAAAATTTTGTAAATTTCATTTTCTTTAAGGAACTAAGGAGCAAATGATTGTTTTTTTAGCTCTTTGCTCCTGCTCCGCTCCAGCCAAAATCTTTTGCTCCTTAGCTCCTTTCTCCTTTGGTCCGCTCCGCTCCGAAGCCCTTCGGAAAATAAATCTTTCCCTGCATGGCTTTCTGGTTCCTTATAATCTGTTTTTAGTCTAACCGATAAGCGAATAAAGCAAAGCAGATCGGTGCGTGTCAAAGGACTCGTCTTTTTACATATCTCTTCCAAAAGCTGCACGCCTAATGCAAGCGAAGTTGAAACAGGACCATAAAGTCTGCTCCGCTGTGCTCTTCAAAGACATAAAGAGGAATTGAAAGCATCAGCGTTGTCTGGCTTTCAAAAATTTCTCACGCCCTTATAATTTGTATGAAGCATACCGAAATAACGCGGCAGCAACACTTTGCGGTTGGAAAATCCGATTTTAACAGAGCGTTAGGAAGTGAAGTTGGCTGCATAAAATGACGAAACTGCCATGTTCGTGCTTCACACAAACAAACTGATACTCTTTGTTGCTGTTATTTTTGCGTTTGACATTTGGCGTTAACGCTTGGCGGCAAACAACACTCCGCTCAGCGCTTTTGTTTAGGTATGGCTGTAGTTGTTTTAATTGAGTGATTTTTTGCCGTTGGCATCGAAACTGGGGTGCTATAAATGGTTGCGGGTCATATAATTCTTGGTGAGTACCCCTAATAGCAAAAAAAGTTCACTATCACTGCGGAAATGTTAACTTCTACCTCCCCACATATTTCTCACGACGAAGTCCTTGAAGTCTGTCTTAAACTTGGCTTGAAATATCGAGGCGTATTCGAAAAAGGTAAGAGAAGTTTTGTCCCAATTAAAATTGGTATGGACTCCAAACCTACCTTAATCTCTCCCTTCAGCCATTTCCGCGTCACTTCTTATACACAAAATGATATCAAAACATATTTCGTTTAAGTCCCAGGGTTTGTACAGAAAGCTTTTATAAAGGACATAGCAAGTGTTCTCCTAAGAGCTAATGGAGACGTAGTAAGTTTTCAAGTTGCCGCCCAGGGGCAAATGACAAAGCCGAAAGGCAGTCTAAGAGATTCATAACTTCCGTTGCTTGAACAAGTTCTGAATCTTAGCCAGAAAAACCCAAAGACTCGCACTAGCTGCCAGATTGGACACTGCAGGATGCTATCGCTGCAAGTTGCTCGTAAAGTGCTTACTTTCATAAAGAGGTAAATCTGGATTGATTTTGTAAATGTCTAGGAAAACGGATCTATAGTGCCTGTCATAAATATAGGACACCCAAAAGTTTTTAACATTTACATTTTTATTTTAAATTTTTCCAACTTTTTTTTTTATATATAGTTTATTTCATAACATCGTGCGACAGTAAATTTTACACACGCAAAAAATTAATATGTTCGCGAAGCTATGGGCAAAATATAGTAAAACTGCGTATTTAGTTTTTCTCTCTGACGTCATGATATGATTTTTTTAAAAGGACTTTGAAATTTCAAATATATGATTAGTTCAAACAATTATTGAAAAAATGCAGTGCTATGTAGGCCAACAAATGAAAGAGAAAATTCTGTAGAATTATAAAACATCAAATTTGTTGGTGCATAAGGACGAATGGGTAATAGATCTTCGAATTTTGTTCTCTCCATTTTCAATACTTATTCGTCCTTGTAAACCAAAAGCTGAAATATTTTTAAATTAGACAGAATTTTCTGCTTCATTAAGTATCCACAAATGTTGTTAATCTACATTGCAACTTTTTTTCGAATAATTTTTGAGTCCATCATATTTTTGAAAATCTTGTCGAAAATCGTAAATAACATCAAAAAGTCCTCGCAACACTTTTATATGAATTGCTGTATCCTTTATAAAGATTTCTTTGACTATATCGAGGTTATGAGATCAGAAATCTGACGGTATTCTCACTGATGGAGCTGCTAGATATTAGTTAAGCAAAATTTTGTACATATGTACTATGCAGTATTTACTCATTTCAGGTAACGTCTTTATATTTACAAAAAGGTTTTTTTGCCTACTTTGGCACTCGTAACTGAAAAAAGAGCCAAAATGTAACGATTTCACTAATTGAATCACTTCGTATTTTTAAAGCAAAAATTCCCTTCTGTTTTAACGATAATTTTTAACTATTTTATTTTCATTAGATTAGATCAACTTAATTCCGCTCGAAGTACACATACTTGTATATATAAAAAAGTTTTTACGAGTAGCTCTAAAAGTTCACCGTAACATGACTAGAACAGTACTGACGTGGGTGGTTCTTTCGATGTTGGAAGTTTCAGGGCTTCCACTTCTTTCAGCAATTTTCCGCACCATTTTCTTATATTTAATTCATTTGAGAGGAGTAGAACTTTATTCTATTATTTTATATTTCTTAAATTAAAATTATTCATATTATCACATGTTTCAATTCCGTTTCGAAGTATGTAATTCCTTTTTTTACAACAAATTTCTCTTCAAATATTAAACCACAAAACACAGAAATTGTTTTAATTTTGTGTTTATTTTTAATTATGTTAAAAATTTAATATATCACCAACATACACCTTGAATCGCGTGAAGCAATGGAAGGCAACCATTTGCTGCCGAATAAAATGTCCTTCCACGAACTTCGCTGTGCAACTTTGCACAAACTGGGAGATAGACCAAATGCCAACGAAATGAAAATACCAAACGCAATCTTTATGCTGCTTGTAATCTTGAATCTAATATTTTGTTTAAACATTTTAATTTTGAAATATATTCGTAAGTTTTCTAAGGGATAATCCTCTTCGAGTGGCAACCGGTGACGCACTGACGCGCAAGCGCGGCTATGTACGCAATTTATGTGCCACACACTTTGCTGCCAAGCCCAACAGTTAGTAGTGGGTGCAAGAAAAACAGTTTAATGACCGTCAACGGTGTTGATTATATGAATTTTATAATTGCAGAAAATGCAGAGAGTGAAAGAAAAAACACAAAAAAAAAGTTGGTGGGGTGGTTGATGTTTGTGACAAATCGCTGATGTATGTACAGTAGGGTGGTCCAAATATGCATGTGAAAAAGTAAAGTCGGATTTTGTATGCTCTCGACCTCTAGGATTGTTCTATACAGAAAAAAAATTACCCCTATTTTTTCATCTTGAAATCAAAAACTATATAGAGGTCGCTGAAAGCGCTCAAAGTTTTCCATGTATTTTTATATGGGCAAAAACAAACTTTCGTAGAATTGGCATACAATTCTTGAAAATCAATATTTTTCAATCGGAAAGCTTTGTTTCTCTTCAGGAGATTGCCAATAATAATGCCTAATTTATTCAATTTATTTTTTTAGTAACTATGTTTTACAGGTCCGCAAAGATCCCCAGAAAATGCAAAAAGGGGACCAATAAAAAATCTTTAGTATTAAAATTCCGACTCTACTTTTTTTGGGCCACCCTAACGTTTACATGTCTGTGTAAGTACATACATATGCATGTATGAACGATCTTGGCTAGAAGAGAGTTAAACACATGGCATATTTGTAAAATAATCGACTAATTTGTTGTTGATGTAAGGCATTTAGTTGCGCTACAATTAGCTGGTTGCAGGGAATATACATAAGTACATACATACACACAAATGTACACGGGTGTAAACGTTTAATGCTCACACTTATACTATTATTATCTGAGGTACGTACGTACATATTTACATATTTTTGTTGCGATTATTTTGTATACTCTTGCAGCCTTAGTTGCCAAATGTCGGCGTGAACGGCGTTAAGGAAAATATTAAAGTAATGAAAACGATATTTTTAATATGAATAATCTTCCCTCTTGTCACTCGTCAGTACTTTTTTAAGGAGATCGATGATCAAATTTTCATCAGCTGTGAGCGTTGAATAATTCCAAAACTTCAAAGCAATGGGTAACGTAGTCGTTGGAACAATAGACGCTTTGTTTAAGATTTCTTAGTATCGACATACAAAGGAATATTCATGCATAAATATACGGAGTGGAAAATAAAAATGATTTTTTAATTTATGGCAACCATGGCTATAAAATTCATCATTTGAACTCAATCGCAGATCAACGCAGATACGAAAATTTTTACAGTTTAGTCTGCTTGGCGCGATATTTGTCAATGTCATTTCACTTTAATTCCGGGCCAACTGTCACGGTACCGCACATAACGGAGGTATGTATGTATGTACAGTCAGCGTCAAATGTAAGTGCACACCCTCTTCCAATATAATATTCACAATTATTTTCACGAACAATTTTTATTTATGCAAATATAGTAAATATTCGAGTATTCAGTTTAGTAGCCTATTCAATTTCAGTGCAACGCATGATCAAAATCTATTTTTATATGGAAGAAATGCGCAACACCCTCCACAAAAAAAAAATAAATAAAAAAAAAATCAACGGTAATTTAAACGACTTGAAACTTGCACTATGTTTTACTAAAATTTAATAGGTTACAAAACAGCATAAATACATGAAAATTTTCTAAGATTTCCGAAAAAAAAATTTTTGATTAAAATTTTAATGAACTTTATCTAAAGTGTGGAACTTTGATTTATATGGTTTTCAACGTAGAATGAACTATATTTTTATAAATAGTTAATGCAAAAAATTGTTCATGAAAATAATTGTGAATATTTTTTAAAACAAGGTGTACACTTACATATGACGCAGACTGTATGTATTCACGCGCATGTATGCTCTAGCATTTTATTTACACCTAAATGTAGTATTTTGTCAACAACTGTCTGCAGGATTTCCTGGTGGCAATTATTTTCGCTTCGCAGCAACACCTTTTGCAATTCCCACAATTTTGGCACCCACTGGAGCAATCTCTTTCAGCATAGAATGTAGATAAATAATGGCTTTGGATTAGGTTCACATAAGTGCTAAAATTGTTGCGCTTTACAAATACATACACACGCATGTATGTATGTACCCAATAAACATTTTGGCGAACGTTCGAGAATGACCTTCGTTATCCAATATGAATATCAAACTGAGACCAAACTCATAACCAACATTAGATTTCCAGTGTTCATAGTATACTGGAAATTCACTCGAAAGGGCTTCAAAAAAAATTATAACCATAGTAAAATCCAGCTAATTCTCAAGCGGAAATATAAGACAAACGCTTTCCCTTATTAAAATTTTAATTCGATGCTGTTCTCGATTTCGAATTCATAACGAAGGGAAAATACATTGGATGACGAAGAATGGCCTAGTTCTCGAATCGAATACTAACGTATATCACATTCGTTATCTAAGGTGAGACTCGAAAACAAGATTAGTTTTCCAGTCATTTTCAATTTGTTAATCAAACCCAATGCTTATTGGGTAGCTTTACTCGTTGTTATTTAGTATTCATGTGCTGTAGAGTATATTTTATTAGTTATTACGATATATGTACATATGTATGTATATGTATGTAGGTATGTAGGACAACCAACAGTTAAACCCATTTTTTCGTCAGCTAATAAATTAAAATGTGTGATAAATGCCTCCGTTTTTTTGTAATTTTTTTCTGGGTTACATAAGTTTTTGCTTTGCCCGAATATAGGCCAATGTCAGAGAAGTGAATTGGGTGCTTCACGTCATTATACTTAAATAGTAGTATATAGACCGCAGAGAAATTGGCTGCTGAATTAAATTATCTCAATTGTGCTGTTGTGCTATACTTATACCTACGATGACCATATTTATGGGAGCCGAATACGGAACAAAAAATAATTCTGCAAATTTTTTCCACAACAGCTTACAGATCTCAAAACCTTCTCCAATGATCCTAGTTGTATTAGCCCTGAAACAGTATCCTTATAGTAACATTACAAATTTGTAGGATAATTTTCTCGAGATTTTCACCCCGTAAAATTTGTTTAAAAAAATCGTTAAATTTTAGTATAATAAAGTGTAATTTTAAGTCGCAAAGGAATTAATTTTTTTTTTATTCACGGTGTTACGCATTTTTTTCATACAAAGTAAATATGTTCGACCATTTTTATTTGAAAGGGAAGCAAATGAGCAGCACTTCTCACTTGCCACCAAATTTTTTTGTAAAGATTCTAATTAAAAAGTTTGAAATTTTCGGAGAAACATTTCAGAATTAGTTTTTGTAGTTTTTTGCGCAAAGTTGGAAATTTGGTATTATATGGTTTTTGTTAGGAAAAGAGCTTTACATTCATAAAATAAATAATAAACATTAAATAAACTAAGGAAAAATAGCCAAAGCTCACTGTATGTATTCCTCTATTCGAATCACAGGCATTTCGATTAGAAAATAATAACTGTTTATGGAGAAAATTACGATCATATACCAACATCACTTAAAACTCGTTAATAGGAATGGCATTTTAATGAGTTGTTAAGGCGTCGAAACACCAAATACGGGTCAAATACAGGATATTAAAAGAAATACCGAACATTTGGCGTCCCGTATAAAATAAATAAACTACCAGGACAATGTGTCAAAAAAGAGAACTGTCCCGTATAATACAGGACGGATGGTGACTGTACCTATACCCTTGTGCTCAACCATCGGCGTAGCTAGAATGAAATTTAGGGGGAGACTCGACACTATTAAGCTAACATGTCAGGTTACCATTTTTTATATATATGGGGTAAACTTGAACATTACGGTGGGAGGGCCGAGCACTCCTGCCCCTACCTGGCTACGCCCATGTGCTCAACTGATTAAGCCAGCAAGATTTTTTACCAATTTTGGCTATTTTTCTGTATACAAGTTTAGCTCATTACCCTAGTTTACATTACAAATTAAAAAAGTAAAAAAAAAATATTTTCTAGGCTAACTTTGGATCGCTGAGAACGAACATAATACCAATTTTTAAAGAAGCGTTTTTAGATTTTTTCGGAAAATGTGTTTTTTGGGTACATACTTTTCGCAATTATTCGTCAATATCTCTTGAAAAACGCATCTAATCGAAGCTGAAGGCAGAGAGCGATGAGCAAGATGAAAGATTCCATCAGGTTATCGCAGCATTTGAAAAACGATAGAAAGACTTTTGGAACGAAGGCATGATGGGTGATTAATGCTGGCTACAAATTCGAGAAGAATCTACCCCACACAAACGAAAAAAATAAAGGGGAAAGGCCTATTTTCGACCAAGAGTGTGATTGTGTGAAAAATACAAGGTTACAATTTTTACTCAGTGCTCTTAAACATTTACATTTCTTATCAAACAAAATTATAAAAAAAAAAAATTTATCAAAAATAACAATAACAAGTAAGAAAGTCTAAGTTCGGGCGGAGCCGAACATTAAATACCCGGCACAAGTATTAAAAATATGTTTTTTCACCTTTCCGAAACCTTCCGCTAGATGGTAAGCCGGGGTGTATCAATTTTGAGTAAATTAGCGTCCTTCAATTTCGAAATATTGAAGTTTCAAGCATTTCTGAAATTTACCGTTATATGAGAAGCGGCCGTTATTTTAGTCCGATTTCAATAATTTTCAACGTTTTGCTTATATGT
>NW_016162122.1:0-16875 GCF_001687245.7 Rhagoletis zephyria | reverse complement strand
ACGGACAGACGGACAGACGGACGGACAGACAGACATGGCTTAATCGATTTCTTTTTTCATCCTGATCATTTATGTATACATTTGTCTATATCTATCTCGATTCGTTTTGGCTGTTACAAACAACCGTTATGTGAACAAAATTAATATACCCTTGTGCACAAGTGCGCTCGGGTATAAAAATATGTTAAAGTTTAATGGCCTTATTCATAAAAAATAAAGTAGGTTTAAAGAGCTTTATAAAGTGACGTTTTCATACGTTTTTCAGTTTATATACGTTTTTTAAAGCTACTTTATTTTTTATGAATAAGGCCATAAAACTTCGGTGGAAATTTGTTGAATTTTTATAGTTATTGTAAAGTTGAAAATGTGGATTTAGATGGCTTTTGCTATATGAGTGGATACATATCAAAGCTGCCTAAAGATATCATAAGAAAATTTTGGGAAATCGCGGTTCTTTCTTTTCTTTCCGTATATTTCAAGTAGCTTTTGCGAAACTAAAAAATTTTTACAAATTAGCTCTTGGAAACATTTTTCACGGAGTTTAAGCCATATTCATAATAAAGAAGTAATTATTTTGGACTTCAGCTCGTTTGAAAAATACCATATCGATACCTGAGTGGGAGTACAAGGAGATTACAACTCAAGGGGTGTAATTCCTCTTATTCGGTAGAAGAAAACGAGAGGAAAAAACAAAAATTAAGAAACGAAGAACATTGCCGATCACCCCATGGTAGTATTCTCCGGCTTGCTTCTTATCCTTGTTTCCACTTAATATCGCAGTGCGATTTCTTGACCACGGTGGCGTATGAGCAACTTTATCATTAAACGCTTGTTGGTACATACATACGTACATAATATTAAGTGTATACATATGCATTTGTATGTAGAACCAGCTGTTTTATGGAAAGTCAAATGTATCGCTGCAAAAATCCCACAAAAATGAACTTTTGATCTCTTTATATGGAATGAATTGTTCGCTTTTGTTCGAACATATCCTTTAAAGAGACTAATTTTTCCTCTTTATACCCGAACGGGTATAAAAAGCGACTAGCCACTTCTAATAATAAAAATCTCCGCCAACTGCGATTCGAACCAAGGCTCGCAGTTTTGTTAATTTTAAGCGAATACTCTCTCTTTCTATGCATGCACGTATTCGATTCGTTTCTTCCCCCGCATGAATTGAAGAATATATGTATAGCTCAGCCGATACTCAAAATTTTTTTTAATAAGTAATACACTTAAACACACAAAATCTCAAATTCTTAAACAATTTCCTTAAAACATTTAATTTCTATGAGCATTCCGCTCCACCTACAACACAAATTTCCGGACTCGATGAATCACAGGTCAGTCCACTGGGGCAACTACCGCTGATGCTACGCAGCAACAATGTGCTGTTACATTGCGCAAATGTTGTTGATGTGAGACAGGTAAACAGTTTGCTGCCATCGCAGACACCACATCGGCTACGTTGCTTCGAACAATCGGCCACCGCATTCGGCACGCATTTCGCATTGCTGTCGCCGACGCACACATTCGCTTCGGGGCAAGTGAAAATCTGCGAAGTGTCTGCAAGTCCGTGGGAACAGATGTGAAAAGTATTCTCGCTGGCACAGGCAATGCCATTGAGGCCACAGGTGTGACACTTGGCCGACGTCGGAGCGAATACGCAGGCTGCGGCGACAAGGCAACTCTGCAAATGAAACGATTTCGTAATTAGAACTTATTCAAATAAAATATTTTCTATATTTGTGTGGCTTACTAATAAGAAAATTTGTGTACAGCGCATTGTGGGGATGTTTTGCGCTATAGTCAGCTGGAATCAACTAAATTTGAGATTTCTATTGCACTCAGCTTTATAGTCGGCCACTGTTCTGGTGGAACATTTGATAACACCAAGCATGCGCATAAAACAAAAATATTTTGAAAATAATACATTCATGTGTGTAAGTGTGTATGTATAAAAAAAATAAATTAAACTTACCTGCAAATATTTGTATCAGGCAAATCTGTTCATGCGCTTATCGTTCTTGTTAATCTCAGGGATAAACGAGATTTATGCTAAACAGCTACTGAACATACGCCACTTAGCGGTAAACTACTTAATGCTTATCGCAGAAATTTACTTTGCAGTAGGAATTTGTTAGGAATGTTAGTAAAAAATATCTAACTTTGACGGAATGTGATTCAGATATATATTGATATTTGTATCTTCAGATAAGATTTTTTACAAGCAATATTCTAAGAATCCGTATGCCAAAAAGTAAGCACTAAACGCTCCCCATTCAAGGTTATTCAAGTGTTATTTCCGAGAAAGAGGAATGCCAACGGAAGTACGTCACGTTTTCGGTCTCAATTCAAAGCGGAGAAAATAATCGCTCGTCCTCCCTATGTTCAAGGAGATCGTAGCAAAGTTCATGAACCATCCATAACATTTTACTTAGAATAATATTTTCTGTTAATACTATGAGTACACAAACACAGCTACATATATGTCTGTGCTTATGCATAGGTAAGTTTTAGTGAAAATATTTGTTTTCCTTGGAATAAGGGGCACGTGCAAAATTTACACATACATATATATATTACACTTTCCTCAAAAACATTTACATATATATAAATGCACGCTTTCATAAAACCTTAAATTTTCAAGATATCTGGTTTTCTTTTCTAAGCATTTAAAACAAGCAACACTTTTACCGATTTCAAGGGTTATCATAGGTCACGTCTGCCGCGTGTGGTAAAGTTTTCTCCTCACTACAAGAAGATGATGGAAAGTGTGTTACTTAAAACACTAAAAATATCGATACGGGAAATTAAATGGGATTGCAGACAGGCATTTTTCAGTTCTCAAAACCAGAAGAATTAACAGAACTATGTAGTTTTGGTTTGTTGTTTTGTATAACCGCTGCAGAAGTTCTCTCGTTGTCTAATTTTTTGGTAGTACTAGACGATCATGTTCAGGCTTTGCATGTCAAGGCCAATGCTGGCGTTACAAAATACATTTAGGGGATTCACATGACGTGTTAACCGTCGTAAAATCTTAAGCTTAACACTTGTTTATGTAAAATAGCGGTTAAAATGGTTGGGGGGTTGGCTAATTATATATTCTTTATCAGTTTAAAAGAATTTCGGTTTAGTTAGAAATCCCCTAAAACCATTTTAATTAAAAAAGATGTTAACCTTAAGATTTTACGACGGTTAACAGGTCTTGTGAATCCCCTAATTATTCATTGTTCATTATTTTCCTCCAAATGGACCGAGCTCTACACTGTGAAATGAGGATAACAACGTCAACTAAATTATACATAATTTCTCAATACTTAGATTGGTTATAATTACCAGTGCACTAAGAAAGATCTTAATTAAAAATTTAGATTATTACATTGGGAACTTTTAGTCATGACTTATGATATACTATTTATTTAATTTTATTTAATTATCATTGAACACCACCGGAGTATTTTTTATTGGAAACTAACCAATTATATCTCAATGTACAGCGGCTGTAATAGATTGCCGTTTCACAACACAACATGTTAGTGTTTGGCCGAGCTTCTCCTACGATTTGTGGCGTGCGCCTTGATGTTGTCACACAGCGGGGATCGACTTATCCGAGCGACGATTGTATTTTTATGAGAAGCTGTTTTTCATGGTAAAAATACAGTCGGAGATTTACCATTGCCCCGCCGACCACTATGAGAAAAAAACTTTTTTATTTTGTTTTATTTTTTGATGTTGGTCAGAAACCGGGCTTCAACCCAGGCCTTGCGGAATGATAGCGCACACTTCTAACCACTACACCATAGCGGCAGCCGCATATATGATGATAACATCTACTATTCAGTTGCCAAGCATTCGCGAGCGTTGTTTTCATTAACCGGTATTGGCTTATGAATCTTAGCAATTTCTAGTAATCGCTCTCAAAACTAAAGATATAAACGTGATTTTCAATTTGTTTTGGATTTTTTATTAAATTATTCTTCATTTAAAACTATTTCAATAACATTGTAACGCTTACATACATATACATACATATATGTGAATGGATTTATATTACATATACCAAAAACAAATGCCCCGCATCTAATTTTCAGGCGCTGCCCGATCACACTCTATTTGACCTTCCAACAGACAGTCGTCAACACAAATCTCTCCTCCTCTTGTAGCAGCACAAGTAAGTCCTGTGGGACAAGTTCCCGTCGCTACGGTTACGTTGCCATTGCATTGAGCGTAGGTGGTGCGACTGGTGCAGACAAACATGCCGCTATCCACAGTACAGCCACAAGCGAGGGGCTCACAGTCTGCCGGAGCATTTGCCGCATCCGAACATTTTAGCATTAGACTAGTGCAGGTGCCATTATTGGGGCATGTTTGAACGGTACTATTATCTGGCTGGCTGTTAAAACATAAATAGAATTCAGTTTCACTGATGCATGCAATACCATTTGTGCCACATACGCCACAGCTCGCCGTGGTTTGATGCACCAGCAATGTTGTGGTTGTAATTATGAGGAGCTAAAATGATAAGAAATACATATTAAAGAATACAAAAGTTCATGTATGTATGTATGTACGAACCAAAATTAAAAATGTCGCGTGTTGCTTCATTTTGTTACTGTTCTATTTGCTTTCCACACTAAGACTAAATTTGTCTAAATTCGACGGCCTGGTTTTTATATCACATTTGAGTTGTCGCCACTACGATGCATAATGATAACGGCACTTAATTCAAATGCAAATAAGATTACATGCATACATACATATTTTTGTATACAATCAAAATTATATAGCGAAGCTACATACACTCCTGGTGACTGTCGCTATGAAAAAAAACTTCAAAGCTCTCAAAGAATTGGTCGGCTGCAAGCATGCTGAAATCTGGTCCTACATGTGGAACTTCCAAATAGCAGTGAACTGAATAAAATTTGTTTAAAACGAAAGCTTGTATTTCGAAGTAAGGTAAGGATGTGTAGAACAGTGACTTTTAGAACATACAGTAGTCTTATATCGAACCATTGGAATGGGACAGCCGAACGCTGAATTTATTCCTTCTGATCTATACCCTTAACAACTGTAGAGGGATCAAAATTAATTTATGTTAAGGTTCCTCGCATGGATTCTTCCCTTTGGTACCACAAGTTGGAATCTGTCGGACTTTTTCGGGCCACTCAAGATCTGAATGAATTTTCAAGTCTTTTACTCAAAATTTCCGCCAGAGTACGGTGAGTTTATTTGAACTTCAACTCTGCTTTTGTCTTTCCGGCCGATTCTCTCAAGTTAGTCATCTGTCTTATCTCCACATGGCCTTATGCCATAATTGATCCATCTGTACAGGCAGCTGGATCCGGCGTTTTGTATGACATAGTCGGTAAGTAGCGCTTTTATATCAGATGTAAGCCTAATTAGGATGTTGCCGAATCGCCTTTCTTTCCGGAACCTTAAAGTCCACAATCTGTATGCAGCTGAATTTTCGATCAAAATATCTATCGGTAATAAATCGAAAAGTACGTTGAGCACCACCTTTGGGCACGATCTCGTCGAACTCGTTACGCTAAAGGAAGCTAACCTCTAAATTCCGCCGAGTATTTAACAACGTAATCCTTAGTAATGGCTAGCCAGACCGGCGCTACATATGAAAGTATGTTCGCTCTTCAATGTTCAGTCTCGAACTAAGTTCATGCTCGGGAGCTACTCCAAGATGTTTCGCCCAGTGTGAGAAATCCAGTTATGTACCTCTGAATGAGCTCCAACATAAGACTTCCATTAAGAAGACTCACCTCACAATTAATTTTAAGCCACACGTAAACCGGTTTATTGGATCCTGTTTAGCGTTTCTGAATAAAATTTCCTACAAATTTGTCTTTCTAGTCAATGTCTTAAAGCTATGTGTTGTGACAAGGCCAGACAAAACTAGATATTTTTTGATATTTCTAATCATTACATAACAAAAAATTACTAATTTAACAAAAGATTTGAATTTAACCTTCTACGGCGGACTTCTAATCGTATTTTGTAGTTTAACTAAATAAAATCTCCTTGGAAAAGTCAATCACACTTTTATACGCCATCACTCACACACACACAAATAAACCTAAACGACGTTTGGTGTTTGGTACATGAATCTCCGTAAACTTATCTTTGGTCGTAATCTCATTCCCAAAGTGACAGAATATAAATTATGGCTAGTTTTTTTTCTCACCTCAACAGGAAAATTATAAAACCCACAGTTTCAGTTGCTAGAAGTTTAGTTAGAAGAATATTTCAGCAGCAGAGTTACTCGTACATCCGACACGCAGCGATCCACGGCATATTCTCATTATGTGGAAAACAAGTGTAAGCATGAGCTACAGATTATTAAAAAAAATAAAAATGTTTACTAAAACCTTCACTCACCATCACCCTTAATAGTTGGCGATTCTAGTAGCTTTGTTGGTAGCGCCACAGCATGCCAAAGCCGAATGCAATGTCTGCAACACAAACAATGGCGTCGCTTGCACCACGAACACCACATTTCAGTTATGTTTTAACGGTAAGCATTTGTTCTCATTGGTGGATTCTTTAAAAAGCCCTATAAATTCTCAATCTTGCATGTGTCTAGGTGTACCACAGGGAACGACGTGGTCTTGTCCCAACGAGGGTGAGGTGTGCACCTCGCTAGGCTCAATTTGTGCAGATGCCGAAAGCAATTCTCTGATTCAGGCTGCTTGCGGCAATACCGAACAATGCGGAAATTGTGAAGCTGTCAACGATGGCGCCTACTCTTGCACCAGTCACACCACATTCACCATGTGTTCAGCGGGCGAAGCAACCACTGTACAAGGCACCTGCCCCAGCGGTCAAGTTTGTCTCACATCCAGAGCCAATGAGGGTGTTAGTCCCTGCGTCAATCAGTGTTTGCAGGACATAGACGACATGTGTGACTTGAGCTCAGATTCCACAACGACAACGAGCTCTGTTACAGAGACGTCGTCGTCAACTGCCAGCACTGATTCCACAACAACAACGAGCTCTGTTACAGAGACGTCGTCGTCAACTGCCAGCACTGATTCAACAACGACAGCGAGCTCTGTTTCAGAGACGTCGTCGTCAACGGCCAGCACTGCGACGTCTTCCACCGTCGAGAATACAGAGTGCGCGAGTAAGAGCTTGGTAGGGCGCTACCCTTATCCAAATGATACAGTGTGTAATAGGTAAGTGCATGCGCATCAATCAGCCACTGTAACGTAATAACGTAATAACGTAAATCCATTCAATACGTGTATTTTTTGTGATTATAGCTACATTTACTGCTACTACAGTGCCGCAGCTGGAACTTTACTCGGTCAAGCAATGACTTGTCCCACTGGCAAATACTTCAGCTCGGCTATAAGAAACTGTCAAGCTGCAAAGCCTACTGACTGTGTTTAAATTTAAGAGCCTTCGGATGGCAAATTAATTTTTAGTGGAAAAGTGTGATTAGTTTAAGATAATAATTATAAAAGCAAATAAATATCCTCAGCCCAGTGGACCGATATTTTAATGTTTACGGCTTTACAAACTTGAATTCAACTTGTTACTCCATTTACATTTGCATCATACATTTGTATGCACTGTGATTCACACAAGTGTTCGCATCATAATTTCTTTAAATATTCACAATGTTTCCGAGGTAAATGTTATTCGTTTAGTAATCAAAGTTTAAAACTATATGCAAAATTTAGAAAAATTGAAGGAATTTTCATCAAAATATTACACTTTTTAATACTACTTTCCAGAATGTTTTTGGTATGCAGTTTTGTAGCACATAAAATTTTGCTAAAATAAAGTGCAAGTTTCAAGCGGCTAAACACTCGCGTTAATTTTTGATATTTTTTTGTTTACTATTTATGCATTTTAATATTAAAAAAAAAATTAAAGTGTGAAGACTTGTTTGAGTCACTGTATATTCTTTTCGTAATCGCCATCATCGTCGATATAGGCATTACCATTATTGATGTAGTTGCGGTTATTGCTATCGTTGTTATCGCCATGAACGTTACCCTCGAGGCTTTTTTTGTGGTTTTTGGTTCCATTATCCATGTTCCTGATCCGGTATTAGTTTTGGAGCTATCTCAACATTTTCGTACATATCTATGCCGCAAAGGCAACGGTGACGCATTATCAATTAACGTCTAGAGCTCTTCCCCATTTATTTCAAGCTTACAAGGTGTTATAGGAGCCTCCCCTCGGATAAAGTCATTAGGTTTAGCTTCGCATTCAGAGCAGCCGGCGATCGTTCGTTAAAGTTTGGTAAGCAGATTTCCAACGTTATTGATTAAAATAATAACAGCTCTTGTTATTGAGGGGTTACTCCAAAGGATAGACCAAAGGCCTGTTAACATTCTCATAATGCTCTCAAGGCTTTGATAGTCACTGGTTCAACGTAAGACTGATATATATACTACATAAACACATATATTTACTCTTTATGTATATATGTATGTATGTATGTTTCAACAGCGTTCATTGGCTACTAGAGCGCTGTTGTCCTAACAAAATGTTTGAAGGTGGCCATTGGTATACCATCCTTGTTCTTCCCACGTAGTATGCGGGCGGACCTACCGTCCCTTGCCAATTCGCCAGTTGAAAGTCGGCGGCATTCAGTAATACTTGGCATTGTCCATGAGCGAGTCTAAAGTTTTCCAGGCTGTCTGACTACCATAGAAGATAAATACTTGTTTCTTCACTGTACATTTTTGAGCAAAACTTAGTGGCGCCTCCCGAACAGCCAAAGCTTGCTCTTGATATGTTCTGCAGTAGTGGAAAAGATGTTAAAATCCAGCTACGCTGGTTAGGTCATATCGTTCAAATGGACAGAAACGCTCCTACTCTGGAAGTGTTCAACGCGGATCGCGATGCTGGTAACAGAGGGACAGGAGGCCTCCTCTGCGCTGGAAAGACCAGGTGGAGAAGGACTTGGGTTTATTTGGCATTTCGAATTGGCGTCAGGTGCCACAGAAGAGAAACGACTGGTGTGCTGTTTCGGGCTCAGCCAAAATCGCTTAGGCGGTTATAGCGCCAATAAAGAAGAAGTCGAAAAAATGTATCTTTCCTCAGTTCGTTTGAAACAACTCCCTCTCCGTTTCTCCATTTAAGCTTGAAGCTATCTATATAAAAGTCTGTTACATTAGGCTTATAATGAGGCGTGCTACACTACATCTGTCGCGTGTGTAACAGTATTTTCGAATTTAGTATTGAAAATGAGTGAGGACATTAATTGGACGACACAGATTAGGTTAGGTTAGGTTGGGTTATCTCGGCTGCCCTTATCCCTCAGGAAGAGGGCGCACTTAGGCCACCATGGGCCCGTTGTGATGCCGTATTAGAAAATCCATATGTCCCTCCTCTTATCATATAAATGGAACCACTTCGTAGCTCTGATGAAGCGCTCAAAGTCATAGACACTGTCTGAATCCAGTTCGGTCAGACATTCAAAAGAATAATGGAGGAACGAGCATCGACGAGCTCTCACCAGAGCAGGACAGTCGCATAAGCAGTGCTCCACGCTTTCGATTTCCTTCTCATCGCGGCAGCAAACCCATTCAAGTGGCATGTTTTCCCATCAGGCAATGCCCGGTGAGAACTTCGGTACTGATTGGTATCGAAATTGTCGCTGACATGCTTGTCTCTCCATTTATGAGGCGTCTTTTATGTTTTATTGTTTCAAGAATGACCGTGTCTCGAGCAATTATACCAAACGGAGGTAGATGCAGATATATGTGGGCATAGAACAATTCCGCCTTGTTTGTATCCTTTGCAGTCGATTTCTTGAGTTTAGGCCCCCAAACTAAGACTCCATGGAATGTAATGGAATGGAAAATCATCGTATATATCC
The DNA here is from genome assembly GCF_001687245.7 of Rhagoletis zephyria. Lineage (NCBI taxonomy): Eukaryota > Metazoa > Arthropoda > Insecta > Diptera > Tephritidae > Rhagoletis > Rhagoletis zephyria. Next base: position 7,019 of record NW_016162122.1, on the reverse strand, counting down.
ATTCTACCATCTTTGGAGAGAATTCCCAAGATATTCTGTTGCCTTTTCGTAGAAAACGTTTTGTTGGGACTATCTTAATGCGTTTCGCTGTGATGCGATTTCTGTCGAGAATAAATATTAAGAACTTGGCTCTGCCTTGGAAAAAATAGCCTGGCATCATCTAGTTGGAGACGTACGAAATGCGGCACTTGGTTTACTTATGACATTTTAACTTCTACAAAAAATGTTGCCTTTTCATTGGCCTCTCCTTAGAGTTTGTTCAAAGAGGGCAATGAAAGGGCAAACTTGTTTGGTAGAAACTAAAACGCCATTAGTTTTGTTGGATTTATCTCTTACTGACAGTCTTTAGGCAAGAAATGTGTTAAATGAGAGAGGTTTCCATAAAACACAAAAAGGCTTGCATCTGGGATCCAATAGGAACGAAGAGAAGACTTACTGTGTGCCCCTGTCAACTATCATTTGAATCATAACATCCGCCGGCTCGTAGCAGTTGGTGTCCTACCAGGAACCTGCCCATGGACTCGCTGAGGAATGCTACTGAGTATAGACATGTATTAATATTTTGTTTATGTATTTTCTCAACATAATTTTCGGCTATTATAGGAATCACTATATTTTGATATTTTTCGACCAATCGATCGATGTATGAATATATTTATGCCTCGCACTTACCTATATTTATTAGTTTTATTCGTATTGGTGTACGCGCCCTTAAATTAAAATTGCCCCACAACTTTACTTGTTAGTAGCTTGTTGATAATTTGGGCTAATCAAAGGTTGTTATCTAATTTTTTTCGAGCTGCGAAATTTTATCTTCTACATATCGCACGCGGTCTTCAAAAGTGCAATATTTCGAAATTTATAAATTTTGATACGATACTCTAAAAATGTTCAAAGACCATTAAATTACAAGTAGAAAATAATGGGGAAGTGTTATTTTTGCAAGCATGACAGCCAATTCTCCGCTTTCCGTATGCATAGCACGAGCTTGAAAATGCATCCTTTGTTCTTTTTTTTTAAGTGTTCTGATAGACGGAGAACTTTGAGTTAGCATTATTTCGAAGAACATGTGCGATGCGTATGTAGATATATTTGAGCGGTTTATAAATTTGTTAAACTCCTTATAATGCTTAGATTCAGAGGAAACATATTTAGTAAAGCATCTTAACTTCAACCAAGGCGATATTCCTCGGGTGACAAAATGTGGAAAATGAAGGTACATTACCTTGCTGAATTTTTAGATCCACTTTACTTAGACATTGAGGAAATAATATTCATAATTTAATTATATCTTAGCTTTGCGTTCAGCTCACAATTGCTTTAGTGATAATAATGGCAAAACATCAGTCTCATGCGGTGTGTAGTGTTTGTAACGGTAATGGAGTCGCCTGCGTCAGCAACATTACATTTCAACTTTGTTTTAACGGTAATCTGAAGCGCACGTTTAAGCTATGTGTTTCACTCATTTATTTCACCCACACGCCAGGCATACCCGACACAACCGCAACATACAACTGCCTCAATGACAATGAAGTGTGTACCGCGCTGGGCCGAATTTGCATCGATTCCTCCAGCAATCCCAATATACAGGCTGCCTGTGGCGATACTAAGCTGTGCGGCCAATGTGAAGGCATTGCAAATGGCGCCTACACTTGCACCAGCCGCACCACATTCACCATGTGCACGAACAACAATCTGACCAGTGTGCGCGGGTCCTGCCGGAGCGGAACGGTGTGTCTCACCTCGGTGGCGCATAGTGGCCAGACGCCTTGTGTTAGTGAGTGCTTATTGGATGTAACCGATATGTGTGATGTTGGTGTGGCCGTGGACGCCCCACCAAACGATGACTCGGCTATTACTACGGTGATATTTCAGCCTACGCCATCCTTGACGACGCTAGCACCATCTACCGGTACATCGCCAACAGCAACAACCTCCGCAGAACCAACTTCGTCTAGTCAATCTCCGGTAGCATCGTGTTCCGATCGCACACAAGTTGGACGTTACCCCAATACAGCGGACAGTGGTTGCAGCAGGTGAGAGAGTATGCTAAATTTGCTGCCGATTTATTAATTTTACTTTTATTTCTTTTAGCTATCTTTATTGCTTGAATTCCGTGTCTGGTTTGGTTGGGCGTATAATGTCATGTCCCGCAGGAAAATATTTCAATTCAGACATAAGCAACTGTCAAAGCACTAAACCAAATGGCTGTGTTTGAAAAAAAAATACGGCGCAATAAATTTACAATACCAAAAAAAAAACAAGCGGAAGGCTTAATAAAGTTCATGAATTATTCAACGGATGAGTAGAAGATCAAAATGGCTCAAGAATGTCCTACATCAAAACTTCGCTGCATAATCTGCTATCTCAGAATTTGATTGAAAATTTTAAGTCGAATCCTGAAATAGGGCGTTCTCTAATCAAATTCTGAAATAGGGCGCCCTTGAAAAATTTTTTGAGATAGGGAGTTTTCGAGTCGGCTGCCAAGATAGACAGATCTTCCACTTAGCCCTCCATATGACATTTTAACTTTACACTATCTTTAACTTTTCGGGGGCACAAAATTGTAGGCTTTTAGATTGCCTGTTTATCAGGTTATTTATTTAAAAAATAATATTCTCTAGTGTATTTTATTATTGTAAACTATACAAAAAAAAATATAACTACGTTATTACTAAAACATGAAGTTTTCCTCCTCATCTACTCCTTCTTAATTAGCTTTCAAATTATTAGAGCCATGCTTTTCTCTGTGCAAGCTAACAAGAGTCAAGCGGTCTCCCGGACTGTAAGTGCTCACTTAAACCACGCCTTCAGCGCTAATATATCCTACCCTCTCTAAAAAAAATTGGCAAAAAGCAACGGTTAAAGATCTGCATGTTCTGAGCGAGTTACTACCAAATCCTCTCAGCCATTTAATATCTGGTCTAAGGTATGTGAATTCGGAGGGGAGGCTCCTAGAAACACTTATTTAGTAAAAGTTTAAGCGCCAATATATTACTATGACCGTACATCACCTTATGGGTACACATGGGAAAAGGTTAGGATATGCAACCAACGATTTTTGTCGCAGCTACTGATATGAAAAAGAGGCAGAGCATATTGAACACTATCACCGCCATTGACCCGCCTTGGCCACCGATTATTTAACAAGTGCTCTACAAAGTGTTAAGCCGTTTTAAATTCGACGAATGTTCTCGGTTCGCATCGGTGATATCATAACGGACCGATTTTTTTAGCTAAAGTGCGCCTTCGTGCTTTTCTTGCGCGCTAGAATCTAATCTAACCTAACCTAACCTAATCCCCAATTGCAACATCACCTTTAGTTTGTTTATCAAAAGTTATCTTCTCAAAGACGAATGTAGATAATAAGTATGTATGTAGATAAATTATGTCTTAATTTTCGTACTGAGAAAAAAACTTTCTTTTTTTAACTCGTGCATTATAAGAATGTAAATAAGTAAATAAACAAGCATACTACACTCATACATAAGGTGGCGAGAATGTAAATAAGGAAGAGATATTTTAGTAAGTTTTGGATATTTTTCTTTGTTTAAAAAATTTTTATTGTTTGTTTTATTAAAAACCTTGTTTGAAATTAACTTTGTAGAAGATTATAAAAATTCGACGGACAAATGTTCATCAAAATTTTAAACTTTCGGGCATGCAGTAGAGTGGTTAAAAAAAACTTGTTTGAAATTCATAAACGATACCTCAAATTATTGTTATTTCTGATAAAAACAAATAAACTTATTTTTTTTAAACGTTTTTATAGGTCACGCTGGACGGTTTTTTATAAAAACCACTGATGTTCTCAATTTTCTTATTTTCGTGAAATGTTAAAATGCAGCTAATATTGTTTTTACTCTGGTATTATTGGGGAATATTCCCTTAATTACATACCTGTCTTGGACAGTTAGAATGGGCCTAGTGCTCGAAAATATGCTTTTGAAATGAGACTACTAAATTTAAAATGTTAATACTCAACGATTGACGCATTGCCATGGGTTGGAATTTGTTACAGGGGGCTTCTGGGGTTACTGAGTACGAATCTGCTTTCCGATTTTAAAATTTGAACTGGCGGATCCGAGTTTCAAACAAATCCAGTATTTCTTTCAAATTTATCGACATATTGGATCCACCAGATTTTTAAATGGGCTTCACAACTGCATACTCAGAATGCTTCTCAAAAATCCAAAAAAAGGCTCAAAATTTTGGTGAAAATTTGTCGGATTTTCCTAATTTTTGTACAAAGTGTGAAATTTTGACTTACATGGTTTTTGCTAGATACCTGCACTTTAATAAAAAATAATAAACATTAAATAAACGAAAGGGAAGTAGCCAAAAAGTGCAAAAATATATTTTCCCTATTTATATTTTCGACACTGTATATATACGAATATGAATGTATATACATATACGTATGTACATATGTACATAGGCATTCACAGTTAGCACCCACATAACAATTTTAGATTTTATTTTATTTGACTGTTTGAGTTTTTATTCATTTCAACTATGTGTAAATGTACATTAGATTGCAACACCAAAAAAAGTTGCGGTTTTTGCACTGGGATTAAAAAATATATCATATTTTAAAATGTCCCCAAAAATATTTCGGACAAATATCAAGATTTACGTGAGCTGGACCGATTTGAAAATACCTCCCAAAATGGAGTTTTTTATGAATAAAAATAGTTTCTTAAAGTTTTTTGTTTGTTTTAAAAAATGCCCTCAGATGACAAAACTGATTAAGCTTAAAAAATCTGCATAAAAATATTTAAAAACCTTTTCAACGGAATCGTAATAATGAGATTTTTGATGCTGTTTTTTACTTTTTTCAAAGATTCATTTTAGGAAAAACTTGAATAACTGGGCCAAAACTATTTTAAACCATTGGGGTCTCAGTATTTTCCCACTATTTTTATTTCTGTCCAAAAAAAAGTCATTCGTGTCCCATTTTTATTTTTTCAAATACCAACACTTCTTAATTCAACTTTTAATGACGTACGTTCATCCTTCCCTTCTCTTTCATCTTTGAATGAATGAGTTTATTAGCAAAGAAATAAAAAGGGTGTGGAAATACCTTTCCTTTTCCGTTATTCAAGTTTTTCTTATAACAATCTTTGAAATAAATTAAAAAAACCGCATCAAAAATTTCGTAGTTAATAATATATATATATATATGAGGTAGTATATTACGTTACGAAAATATTTTGGTGGGCATCTTAAAATATAATAGATTTTATAATTCCACTGGAAACACAGTACCGATTTTGTGTGTGTGTGGAGTGATGCAGTGTAATGTACATATGTATGTATCCAGATAAAGACATAAAGGTAGAAATCACACCGTGTAAATAACATTAAACTAGTTCTTCCCGTGGCTCAACTAGTTCGTCTCTGTAACAAAAATAATCGCTTTGGCGATTCGGGCAACAGTTCAAACTCAATCAATCGCTGTTGAACTGTTCATTAAAAAAATATTATATGGTAAACGGGTATCTTTAAAACACCTAAGTTTGAAGGACCCTAAACTTGAAAGCATTTATCGTTCGAATTAGATCGACAGATCAGCAAAAATTTAAAAATTTTCGAAGTACAATAAAGGTAGGTCACTTAAACGTTTTATTTCACTGGTTCCGAATTTCACTACAATGACGTAGCATATTAGCGGGATACGCATTCATACATACATACATACATACATACACAAATATGTATGTACATAATATAAGTTAGAAGGCTTAACTTCAGACTTTAAGGAGCGAAATTAAAAGAATAAACAATCCAATTAGCAGGAATTTTGAATGTATAAAAAGACGCCTACAGACGAAGAGAGCTAAACAAAAATATGTCTAGCATAACGGTTAAACATAGAAAGTAGAAACTTTTAGTTTAGTGCCAACAGTTGTTAAATGGTTTCTCTAACGGAAAGGTGCACTTATTCGCTTATTTGTTTGTGCATGCGAGTACGAGTATTTAAATAAAGAAAAAAAAAATAAATACTATTTCTAGTAAAGTTTCGAATATTTCAAAGGAAATAAAAATTTGATAAGCCAAATTTTGCTGATTGTGAAATAAAATGGCGCAATGTGACGTCCGGAAGTGGCTGTTATTTGTTCTACAAGTACGTACGACAATGAAAACACCATAAATAGAAATGTGTAAATAAGTTAGTAACGTGGCATAAAGCTCAATATTGAGTTCAGTGTGGCTACTTCGAAAATATCTGTTCAACCTCCTTTTTTTATTAAGATCTACCAAAAGTGTTGACACCCTGCCAAAAATATGATAATAAAAAATTATAAAAATATATGCGCTAAATATTAGAAACTAAACTATTTTCATGCTGTGCTCGACCCTATATCGACGGCTGAGTGGGAGATCGGCCTATCTCGACAGCCGTTTTGAAAACACCCTATTTCAAGAAATGGCTCAAGAACGCCCTATCTCAGAATTTAATTGAAAAGCGCTCTATCTCAGAATTTGGCTCAATCTCAGCAAATGATTCAATGATTCTGAGATGGAGCGATCTCGTCAGTTTCCTGTCAAAAACATTTCTCTAGGCACTGATTTTTTTTTCGTTTTTCTTCCGCCTGAACAGTACTAAGCTTGTCTTGGTTGGAATGCCAGGAAGTAACTCCGACCAGACAATTTTTAGCTGTAAAAATAAATACTAGTACTTCCCACCTAAAAACATTTGCCGTCGGAAGGTGGCCTATAATTAAACGTTCGTATATGTATTTCTTATTTTTTCGAATTACTTTTAGTAGGTGTCAACTTGTTAGTTGTTGGTTTTAGAGTGAAAATTGTATATACCATTTCAGGCCACTTTCTGCTTTTGCNGACCAGACAATTTTTAGCTGTAAAAATAAATACTAGTACTTCCCACCTAAAAACATTTGCCGTCGGAAGGTGGCCTATAATTAAACGTTCGTATATGTATTTCTTATTTTTTCGAATTACTTTTAGTAGGTGTCAACTTGTTAGTTGTTGGTTTTAGAGTGAAAATTGTATAT